>NC_089286.1:5144602-5444602 GCF_963678975.1 Dysidea avara
CAACAGGCTGGAAATTGTATTCTAGAATAAAAGGTGCAAGTTGAGAAAAACTGCAACTTATCACAGAAAAATTGAGATACTCTAATAGAACAGCCACTGTAAAATAAAAATCCTAATAGACAAATTGTACTATATACCTAACTTGGAAGGAATTTACTTTGTTAATGCAAATAAACACAGGCACTATAATACAACTCAATATTCATGAACAAGCAAGCACAAAATTATAGAGCAATTATCAGTTGGTTATTGCATAGATATTCTTGTGGCTTTGGTATCAGATTGGTATAGAAGGTAGGTATTTTTCTGTATGGGTAGAGCACTACATCATTGTCATTGTATCTGAATATAAGAACAATGATTTGTGTTTAAAGGACCTCAAAGCCAGTTTATGGTTGGCTTTGGGGTATTTAAAATACAGAAGAAGTGAAACCCATGCAAAAACAGTAAAGCTGTATAAAAAGGGTGGCCCCTTCAAAAACCTGGGTGGAAAAAGTTCAAAAGTGGTGGCCATGAAATGGCAATGATATTAATGATGGTGAATTTTAATAATTGCTTTATGCGTTAAAGTGTATCATCATTAATATCATAGTAGCAATTTCATGGCCGCCATCTTTGATTTTACAACTTTGTAATGCACTAAACTTCAATTTATTTACACACAGAGTTTAATGAAGCTGATTTCCGGACATACTTGGCGAGACTAGATATTAACACACCCTTTCGTCTGCAACAAAGCAACTATTTCTACTTGTCTTGTTCATTGGAAGCCTTTAGGTCGACAACTTGGACTGAGTGATACCACTATAGAGACGATACAGCACAACAATGCCAATGACTATGATGAGCAGAAATATCAATGTATCTATCACTGGGTTACACACAGTGATAGGGAAGCTACTATGCTGAATCTGCTGAGAAAATGTTACAAGAAATCGTACAAGCATTGAATACGGCTAAAGTGGTTGGTCATATTTCTTACATCATTGTGTATTGTTTGCATAGGTAGCAATTTAGTGTGTGGTCTTTATAGGTGACAGCAAGGAGATTACAGCAAGTTTCAGGGTTACTACGGTAAAAGGCAATGGAAATCTTGCTTGTATTATAAAGTCTATAATATTAACCCTTTGTTTCCCAAGTATTGTGCAATATTTACACTACTTCACATATTGCTTTATATCTCATTCATACATTTAGCTATCATGAAATTTTCTACATTACTTCTCTACACCCCAGTAATCAGTTGAGAACATGGGTACATCATCAAATAATCTAATTAGGATTGTGGCGCATTTAAACATTAAATATTAATAATTTTTACTACATACGATGACTGCTCTATTAGGAATCTTTGGTATTTCAGTGGATAACCACAACATTCAGTTACCTGTAGAAAAAAATTGGAATAGAAAAGCATATTCTGTGATGTTTTTATGACTAGAATAAGGTAGTTTGCTACCACATGAAAGAATAGGAATACAAATAGCCATTATATTACCTGAAGGCATAAACAAGATCCTTTTAAGGAAATTTCTATTTCTAACCTGTGCTTAGAGGTTACTAACCAAATATAAACCAGAACGAACTTTCCATCTACTAAGAAAAAAAAAGATTACCAGGAAGTACAAAAAATGTATGGAAAAAAAAATGCTGGGAAGGCAAGGGTCAATGGTAAATTATACATATGTGTAACAGTGTTATTACAAGTTAGTAGAGATTGTTACGATAACTGGCGTGGTCAAAGTAGGGAGTAAATTTACAGATGATTCCTCTTGTTTAAGCACTTTGTATTGCAACAATCCCTACTAGCTTGTAAAAATACTAATTTAAAAAAAAAGGATTCAAAACAAGAACAAAAGATGAGTCCATGATTTGTGCATTGTACCTACTTTGGTATACCAAAAGACTGAACCGACATCTAACAAAGCCCATAGTATTTATTTCTTATAATCCAATCATGAACCAGTTGAAAAGTCTTGGTGCTCCTTGTAGCAGCTGCTGTTGACATCCTTGAGTCATGGCTTTTAATAAGCTTAGCTTATTCTACATTGTAATCACTTTAGAACCCGACATTTATTGGAACCCGGCATTAATATGCTTGTCTGAAGACATCAGGGTAGTTTATCAGTCAGTAGACAAAAATTGGAGCAATTTGTCAGAAGCAATTCAGGTCACACTGAAGGCACTTTTCAGCTTGATTATAACCAGTGCTATGAAGGTGTTATATTGTTAGCACGGTTCCTGGTTAGTTATTTTTCATGGTAAGGCACAAATCTTCATTATTCATACTGCTATGATAATTTTGTTAGGTTTTTTTTGTAGTTAGCTTTTTACCATGCGTTTGTATTGGATGTAGTTTACATCATAATTTGTTTACTGTGTAGGCTACCGGCATCATAAACCAATTTTTCCAACGAATATATGAACTTCACAGTTATTTTTCATCAATAAAATTAAACACTATAATTTTTGTATCAATATAATTGTAATTTTATTACTAAGTTTTCAGTTCAGGCTTTCACACATGATGACCCTTGAAGGTGTTGCAAGTATATCAACACTTAATCGTTGATTTAGTCCACCCTTGGTGTCTGAAGTGAAAACTTTAATTATTGTCTATATTGCTTTTTTGGAGAATAAAGTATATTATTTTTATCCATGTACATATTATGCATATACTTTTTGTACTCCCTTTGTGATTAATATATGTAACATAATGTTTAACTTCACTCAGGACACTTATATTATGTGGCTGCAATACACTCAATTCATTGAACGTACACGTGTTAGTATGCTAGGGGTATGTGCAAGTCATATATCTGACATCTTGAGGTAGTATCATTCCTGTACAAAATTAGATTTTGATAACTTTTGACCAACTAATTTATCATGATATGGATTCATTGATGTGTTACCAGTTATGCCCAGGCTGCTGGTTAATATACAAAAATGTTGCCAACAAATTGTGAAGGCTAGCTTGATCAACACTAATAAAAGTTGGAAGACAACAGTCTAATCACGTCAAAACTTGGGACAACCGCCGACAAACTTGTACCAACTAGCTTGCCCTGTAGTGCATGGTCTACCTTGTGCTGTGTCAACATGTAGGGTTCAGAGGCTTCAACTCCATGTACAAACACCAGACCTGTAATATCTGTTCATAATGGTGAAGGTTACACAGTAATTTTGCCTGAGTCTCCCTCACTTTTTTTTATTATGAACTCTTGCTGTCAAGAAGTTAACTACATTTTCACACACTCAAATAACTCTACATCTTTGCACTAACACCACAGGAAGTTGGTCAAGTGCCATCATTCAACTTGTGACCTTGAATTGTGAAACTTAATTCAACACTGACATCTCAGATTGATGTCAAATATTCTAAACAACAGACTGTATAATAAATACCCATGCCAAATACATATCAGGGCTCTGGAATGATTATGACTCATGACCAACCTCCTGTATTTCAGCACAACATAGACGATGGGAATTAGAAATTTAATTTCTTTGAAAGTGGCCTTGGCAGGTAAAAAAGATTTCTGTTCCTAGATATGATTCACACTAAATGCTAAGATGCAATTTTTATTCTTCAGCATTATCATTGGTATCCACACAAAAATTCAAACACAATATTCTGTTAGTTTGCTGGCAGCATCATCCACAGATGACCTTTTGGAGGACTTGGCATCAACATGACATTGTGAAATGGCTCAGCAAACAGCTGTACCATGATGTAAATCCACATTAATAGAAGCAACTGAAACAAACAAACAAAAAATGGATAAAGTAAACAAAATCCATACTTTAGCAAATTATGTAACAGTTACATGTTTACAAAGGAGTTACACAATACTATGTTAGTTCATAAGACACCAGATGAGAGGAGCAAATCATATAATATTATAGTGCCAGGTATTATAGTTTGTTTAGTGGCTAGGAAAGCAGCATGTTGTGCAGAGAAGGCTTGTGAGGGTCGTGGCTAGCCATCCCTTCGCTTTTATATAAGGGTCTGATGACCGGTAGTGGTAGAGCCAATCAAATCACAGTATCCAGTTTAAATGACATAAACCACGTAGTTTGTGCCATGGATACAATAACCATGACAACCAAATTTGGAATAGTTGGAAAGCAGCTAATACTTTAGTTTTTATCCAAGCATGCACCTGGATAAAAACTAGTGTGAATGTGTTCCTGGTTTACTGAAATTGTTGTTGTAAAAACGTGTGTGTGTGTACCTATCTATATTTGTCCGTATGCACCCACGTGAGCAAGTCGTAAAAGCAGTCAGTCTATAAAAATTAAACACTAATTCACTAAATGAAGCCCATATTAAACTTGAGGTTTGCAATGAGGCAGTTTCTTTTCGCCGGTTTGAAATATGGGTGTAGTGTCTACCTTCCCATTGGGTTCTTCTTTTATCTAACTACTGAAAAACACCATATCAGGCCTCTTAGGCAACTAGGAAATGCGAATCTTGAGTCTTGACTTGAAAAGGGGCGTGTCCCTAAGTACGCGAACAAAAATGAAAGGTAGCCTTGAGGTTTTGTAGAGAGAATTTGCAGGAAAAAACACTATAGACAAATTAAAGAACAGTTGAGAAGTTACTGGGCACAATAAGTTGCTGAAAGCGGTTTGTTTGAATCGCACTTCCATAGCAATGTAATTAAAAAATTACAAAATAATTCACAAAATCCGAAACTACAACAACTGCATCATTACAAAACAGAAGCTTAGTTAAAATATATTTCCAGTCATGCAACTAGCACCTGGTTTTTAGAAGTAGCATAACATCAACTTGTTTGTATAGAAAGTGTTGACTTGTTTTGTACTTACAAGCAGAAACACACAACAATCAATGATTGTACCTTGTGGGTATGATGTCATACACCTGTCATTTGGTGTCCAATCTAAAACACGTGGAGTAAATTCATCATCAAACCGCCTTCAATTTCAATCTCATTCTGGTTCCGCAATATCAGAATGGAGAATGTGGATCCTGGAGTGGCAATATAAACTTAGCTGCCTGCTCACATAACAACTGTTCATGTATGCTAGTGAAATCTTTAACAACATCTGGTGAAACGTCAAAATGCAACAAATTGTGAAAGTCTGATGCCCAATGTAACTTGTATCCTTTCTCTTTAAATGGATCAAAATATCTCCTATCTCTCTCATCAGTTGCTACATACAGTGGAACATCAGTGGTACAGTTAGCAGTCTCCAGTGATGCAAGCCAGTAGTCCACAGGAAACTTCCTAGCTGGGTGATCTGTTCTTCTAACATGAATGGCATTAAACTCAGAGCCAATTCTTCTAACAATTTTATCCACAATAGCATGTACACTTGGTCCATACCTGAAGTGTTTAATGACCCACTGCTGTGCCATGATGGCATCACTGAGGTTGACAAATCTGATATGAATACCAAACAAAGTTCCCTGCTCAAAGTACAGCATATCTGAAGTGTCGTTGATGTAGTCTGTTAAATACTCTACTATTGCCACTGATGAATGGTTTGCAAACTTCTGTTCCTTGGGGCACTTCTTGCGCCAAATGTTAAAGGGATGAAAGTGTTGTCTCTTAAACATGACAACTTCTTCACTAGTGACAGGTCTCTGGTCCATCCAATATCCAAACCCAACACTGTGACAAATATTCCTCCAAGTTAGCCTCTATAAAATTTTTGGTGAGAGGTACTTGTACCGGTATTAACTGCGATAACAGAGACAAGTCAACAAAGGCAGACAAGGGCACAAGGTCTGACTGCTCTAAATGATTGTACGCCACATACCCAGGATTAGCTCCAGCTCTTAGTACTGAGTGCTCCTTTATCATGTGGTGCCATCGGGTGTACCAGTAGTGTCCTGTTTAACAACTTTTCCATTACAATAGCATTCTCCAGTGCCACTCGCTGGTTGTTCCACCCATTACCAGGTGGAGATATTTAACATCCTTAACTGGTACTGTGGAATTTAATATTCTTACAGGTGCAGCTGAACGCGAGTCATTTCTATTAGAACTGTTTTGTGCTCGGTTTTGTGAGTCGCTGAGCTACTTAGCACTGAAGACACTTAACACTCCACTCAGTCCTTCATTAGCAAGTGTTTGGCTAGAGTACACTATACCCTGCTAAACAAGCTACAGTGAATAAACAAGTTACGATAATCGATCGCTTGACAGTCTGGATCCACTTGTACTCAGTCATCGAATAAAATGTAGCCACTTGCCTACGAATTCTCGTCCTGCTGTTTGTGCTAAAACAGCTCCTCCCTCTTTCGCGGTTACACCATTACATTTGACCACACCCTTCCGTAACTCTAATTAATAACCACCACCTGATTTTACATTCATCTTTCTTTACGTTCCATATCAGATCACAGTTGAGCACACTACTGTACAGAACACATCTGAGACACTTACAACTAGCCTTGCACGGAAATTTACTGGCACGTGCGCCTGCGTATATAAATGGCGCTAAAGTTAGAAATTCCCTTTTTTCGGGTTCGGCAACAAACCGCCCCGTACAATATTGCAGAAAGTAACACTGACGTCGCAGTGCAGTTATATAATGAGCAAACGTAAGTACTAATACAATCTGCATGAATAGCACACAATATGAATGAAAATAGTGAGTATTTAATTTGTTTATCTTCTCTGCAGCTGAGAGAGACTTCCAAGAGTACACAAGAGATGTCAGGGACAGGCCTTTGGCAAATGATGATCCTACCATTCAAATGGTGGCTGCCAAACTTCGGGAATGGGAGCAGTTGGCTCGTTATCTGCAGCTATCCGATGCCACTATAATAGAAATACAACATGATTATAAAGGATCATATCGGGAGCAGAAATTTCAATGCCTTAAACACTGGGTTATGCAGAGTGGGATGAAAGCCACTCTGTTCAGTCTATTAAAGATAATTTTTTATAAATTGGCCGACATAGCTCTAGTAATGGATATCACCAAATCTCTGAAATACAGTAAGGGGTAGTATAGTGACGTGTAGTGCACATTGCAAGCAAATAAGTGAACTGTTGTAAAGTGTATATACTAGTGGAGATGCATGCACCTAGCTGGTGTCAAGCTAATAGCGACTGTAGTGTTGCTTTTTTACAAATCAGTTTGAATTGTAATAATGTGACGACAGTCACAGCACATGCTTTATCCCCCCCACTGTTTCACTTTGTTGAACACTAGTACTGTATACTACATTCATATTAATTTTACAGATGATGAAAACAAGGAAAACGAGTTACCTCAACCACACAGTGTGCAACCGAGTGTGCCACAGCAAGAAACACCTAAATCACCACAAACGGTAGGTGCATTAATAACAGCCCGGTCACTACTTTTCCAAACTACTTTCAGACAATTTTGCCAGCTGTAATGGGTAAACAACAAAGTCTCATCTTTTATAAACAGCTGACCCAAATCCAACTAAATATCAAAACTGCTCAGCACTACTGTGATTTACAGATATGTTCTCTTACAGGACCATCGTGGTTCCCCAATGAAGTCGGTGTTGTGTATTCCCAGGCTGAATAAAGACACAAAACCAAAGTAATAAGGACCCTCCATTTTTTGTCTGTTTAATATGATTGATGAATGTTTGTATGTATATGCTTTTGTATTGTTTTGTTTACAAACTAGATAATTGATGTATTGGAACAATCTATCTGTATTTTGCAGCCCCCAGTTGTGGCACTTCTTCCTACAAAAGGGTAACGAGTTATTTGCGACTTATTGCTTATCATGTTAAGCTGAAAACGTAAATTATTCTGGTCTTGCTATTTTAATAGTCCCGTCCCCAGCCGCCCACACGTTCTATCATGTGAAGGTTGTTTGGTGACTTTGGTCCACTTTCTTGGCCCTAGTGCAATATTGCTACAAATGAGTTTCTTGCGCTTATTCATGCTTATATTCAAATGAAGAAACTTTCCAGTTGCTCAAAAGAGCATAAAGCTGGTGGTGTGACTAATAAAATGCCAATTAACACTTGATGTACAAAAACAAAAGACCTCTACACAACTATTATACTAATTTTTCAGGTATTTGCTTTATTACAGCACACTTCCTGGGCCAAGAAGTTGGGACTAATGTCACCAGATGACCTTCACGTGATTATTAGTCTATTCAGCTTCATGCAGCAGCTGCAGGGCAGGTGTCAAAGGCTCTGGTATGTACTTAAGTACTTTGTTTATGTTTTGTGGTAACCACAAAGATAAACAGTGATGGGTCGGGCCCTAGCCCACTTGTTTGACTAGCAACTTCGAGTTGAGGTAAGTACACAATCTCACAGCATTGGCTTTACTAGCTCTACTTTTAGTGGAGTATGCACAAGTGTAACTTGTAGAGACCTACAATCGGGTATTGGTTAACTATCGGTAAAACATATATCGGATATCAGTTTTCCCTAAAAAGTGGGAATTGGTACAACACTAGACAATTCAAAGGACTACTGCACTGTCTATTGTAAAGGTCATGAATGGGATAGCTCTCATGAAATTGCAATTGAAGTGCAGTGGAGATGGGGTCACAATATGCATGTATGCAAGCAAAAGAACTTGCTATGTTCAAAAAATATTCCACGTGAGCCCAACGGGTTCTGCAATGAAGGTGCTATTTGCATGCAAGTTGTGAGGTAAAATTATGCAAAATTGTTGGACAAAAATGTGGGGTTCAAGTAGTTTAAATAAACCCTGGAACTTTGCTACCCAATGAGCATACAACTCTTTTCTCAGCATTTGCAACAGAATTGCACCTAAAACTGCACAGAACAACTGAGGGTGGGAAATGCTTCAATCTCCACCCCCCTCCCCAACTGAAAGAAATCTGGCCACATGATACTACTTAATTAGGAGTGTAAGAGGAGGAGATCGGTCACAAGTCATAGCCTACGACATATTGCTAAGTACAATTCCACCACACATGGCACTTGAAATTGATATCATTTGATTCTGTGATCAGATGGATGAAGCCAACTTTGAAGCTTGAGAATGTGAACAAATTGGCATATCTATACTGTAAAAATGTAGAAATGGCCTCTCAGCTCTCAGCCTTTACCTTGCTCCTTCAAAAAGGCTTCAGTGTTTATTCAACAGAATATATACATGCTTAAAGAACATCAAAAATATTTAAGGTATTTTTTCACAACATGTTATTTTATTGCTGAAGAGGTTTATCTGCAATGATAGCTAGTTATTCATACTCATTTCAGCGTGCTGAATGATAATTTTGTTATGTAGACCTCAGGATTTTGCAGACATCTTGTCCATGAAATTTAAATATTTTACAGCCCTTGTACAAGTTGTGTGAGTAGAGATCAATGTCTAAACCACTTAAATTAATCCACAAAAATTAAGCCACTCCCAAGTAGAGCTAGGTGGTCAGTTCAATAAACCACCCACTGCATGTGTGCTACTAATTTTCAAAATTCATCAAGAGAAAGTCATTATTAGTGATGAAAATATATACAACAAAGGAATATTATAAGCATGTCAGCAACATGTGACCACAAACACATATGGAACTATTGTGGGTATGACAAGGGGAAAAAGTAGAGGTACACTGATATGGGATTTTACCTGTACTGATAACCAATATAATTAGCCTCAAAACTACCAATACCGATATTCTTTAGTGTTGGTTACATCTGAATATAAAAGGTTTTCAGTATGGACACGTTACAAAAAATGTTATAACAAAAAAGGTAAAAAGGTGGTTGCCAAAAGGTTTTTGTAAAAAGAAAAAAAAGATGTGAAAAAGGTGCTATAAAAAAAGGTCTGAGTAAAGAAAAAAGAATAAGCAGAAATCGAATCTTGGTCACTGTAAGGCAGTTCACATCTTTAGTCTAATGATTTACTCACAGCACTACATTGCAGACATTCGATGCAGTCAGTTTTCTTGTAAGCAAGAAATTAAACAATCAAAAACTATGAATTTGTCCTCCCTCTCAAAGGAATTGCTTAAAGGGTGGATTTCCATCCATCCATCATAATGAAGTAAGAGACCTCACCACTGAATTGTTATCTGAAGTATGTCACAATGTAGAGGTTGAACCTAATCTGCAGCCTCTAAATGATGAAATTTTCAATTTAAAACTGCAAACACTCAGGATGGTGGTGCATGATTAGACATTTCCATCAATGGCTTTTGGGGCGGCCATTATGAAAAAAAGAGAACTTATGAGTTATGCATCCGCGAAGTGGAACACAGTACTTTCGCACCTTTAGTGTTCTCTACGACCAGAGGAATGAGTCATGAAGCTACCATATTTTACAAGAGACTGTTGTCTGAGAAATGGAAGGAACCTTATGCATCAGTATTGGGTTGAGTCAGGTGTCGACTATCTGTTTGCTTACTTCGATCAACCATACAATGTATCAGAGAGGAGCCCGGTCTTCACAAGGCCACTACATAAAGTGTGCTCCAGTTGACCTGTGACTCAGTTTTCAATGTAATAGTGTAGGTTTGTAACCTTTATTTAAAAAAAACAACAACAACAACAAAAAAAACAAGTTGATGTTGTGCTACTTCTAAAAACCAGGCTAGCTAACTCATCTGGAATTAACCAACTATATATTACTACTGCATTGTTGTGCAATAATACATAATTCGGATTTCATAATTCATGAATTTTTTATAATTCTTCAATTACGTTGCTATGCACTGCTAAGGAAGCGCTTGTTAAACAAACCGCTGTTAACAACATATTATGCACAGAAGTATCTTCTAAACTGTTTTATAGATTGACTATAGTGTTTTTTCCCACAAATCTCTCAACAAAGCCTCAAGCTGCTCTTCATTTTTGTTCGTGTATGTTGGGGATACGCCTCCTTTCCAACTCGAAGGATAGGCTATTCCTGGTAGTCTACGAGGCCTGCACAGTTGTTTCTCAATTGTTAAATGCCTGTAAAACCCGAAGGGAAGGTAATTCACAAGGTCTGAGGAAAATCGCCACACCCGTATTTCAGACCGCCGAAAAGAAACCACCTCAGAACAAAGTTTACCTGTGTGTAAGTTAATACACACTTCATTCGCTATTACTTCTTATGTAAAAACTGCTTTTACCATTAACGATTTTGCTCACGTGGGTGCGTACAGACAAACATAGGTAGATAGATAGGTACACACACACTTTCACGAAAACAATTTCAGTAAACCAGGTGTATGCCCACAGCCGGCCTTCGGCGCATGCCTGGTTTAAAACCTACAAGATCAAGCATACAAAAAGCTGAACAATTACAGTATTTAAGTGAAATACCGATACTGATATCAACATTTATATCAGTGCACCTCTAGAAAAAAGATAAGGAAGACAAAACAAAACAAAAAAATTAAGCTACAATAATATGTACTTTTCTATAACAGTGGTCCACTCTTTACAATCCCTAGACAGAAAGATTTATCCTAAAAGCCAAAATACTGGCAGAGGCAGCATCATCTAGGCAGCTATAAGATGTAAACAAAATTCTTTCATCTCCTTGAGAACCATAATATGTGTCATGTTTATGAACAACGTACCGCAGTGATAGTGGCCTGTTTACATACAGTATAAAATAAGTGAGTGTTTAGTTACAAGCAGGATTAATTCCTGGAGTTGTAAAACTGCTGAAAATCTACTCATCGACAAATTCAAAAAACGGCTCAGCGATTACTGAATGCATCGGGCCAGTGGGGTGGTTCCCAAGGCCATGGACCACTCTCACACCTCTCCATGCTCACACAAACCCCACAGTAAGCATGGACAATAGTAGTATTCACGATTATGAATACCATCATGATACTACATAGCTGAGGATATGAAGCTGCTACAGTTGCATGATGTAAGCACACAAAGAGGAATTTTGCCCCCGAATTTATTTTCTAGAAAAATCCCTGCACACACACTTGTGTGTGTGTGTTTTTTTTATCATGATCAAAATGAAAGTGAGAAATGTTCATTGTACAACAACCAATTTTACATAATTATATGATAGAGTCTAGTGTGAATACTCAATACTGTCCCTCTGTTAGATACGAGGGATAGGTAACGACCTGAAATTTCGTAGATCTCTGAAATTATTTCTGAAAGATGAAACATTGCCTGAAATCTGTGCAGTTTTGAAAGACGAAATTTAATGATCTAAGATGTAACAAAAATTTATGGAATTTTACGGAGTCTAAGCTTTACGGAATTAGTAATTTTGAAATTACTGAATTTTATGGAGATACTTGACACTGAAAATTGTGAAATATGGACAGTCATCTTTGAAATTTCATCGACGATCTAGGCTCATTACCTACCCCTCAGTCAGACAGTTACTTTAAGTTGGCTGCCAAAGACTAGCATGTTTACATTATCTAGTAAAAGACAGGATCATTTGATATTTACAACGTTACTTGCAGCACTGAGGCCTGCTCTGAAGGCACTGAAGTGGCTGGAATGGCAAGGTAATTGCGAGAGCCGGGGATAACTCAGTGTTGAATCAGCTCACCACTGTAAAGGATTGAGATTATTGCATGAATCACCTTCAAGATTAGGCCACTCCAATTGGTAATTATGTTTCTGGTCCACCGCCCGCATCCTTTTTTGGAGAATGTGAAATTTCAGAAATACATTGGGAAAATGCCCGCATCAGATTATTTTTAAAAAGCCAGATTTCAGAAACAAATATTGGGCTGCAACAAAGATGCTAAATCAAACTGCTGAAGTATCATAATTTGCTTTTATCAGTGAAAACCTGCAAGAAATGGGCATAGTGCATAGCACAGATCGATATACTCTAATAGAACAATCAGTAAATCACTATGTGTATATAAAATGGACTGAAGACAATGGAGAATTGCCAGGATGGTACAAAGCTTATGTTGATGAGTACTACACAGATGGATCTTGTAAGATTGTGTATAGTGAGGATAATGGACAAGTGGTATATGAAACAGTTGATCTCAATAGGACGCAGTGGCTACCCTGTTCTAAAAGAGCTAGGAAATTCGTTCCTCTTGAGACAGATCCGGTCACCAGTAAAGCTAAATGGAGGCCTTCATTGAAAGTAGTTAACTCCAGTGAGCATTCAGTGATGGGTTATGCTGATGATGTTACGTTGGTTTCTGATAACTTTGATATACATGTTAGTGTTCTTCAAACAGTTGACCGTAGAGCATGTGACTTGGATCTATCTTTCAAACCTGTGAAGTGTATATCGTACCTATTCGACGGCTCTAAGTGTTTGCAGAAAGGAATAGTTTTATCTAAAGGTGTTACAAGGTCAATTACTGAAGGCGGCACAAAGTTTTTAGGAAAGCTTATTGGTGTATCATTAAGTGCTACAAAGAGATCTGCTAATAAACGTATGGTAGGCCGGATAACAGGATTACTATCAGCTACTGACACCCTGCGCATACGTGGAGAATACAAACTTTGGATTTATCGAAACTACATTTTATCACTGTTGCGTTTCCACCTTAGTGTGGATGCAGTTACACCTACTGCCATATCGAAGATGGAGTCTATGGCTACTCGCTACTTGAAAAGATGGCTACATCTACCAAGAAGTGCAACACGTGTAGTCCTTTATTACCCGGGGATATGCTGCCCAAGTGTATCTAATGTTACAAGGGAGGCCAAGATTAGCTTGTTGTCATGTATCAGTGCTTCCTCAGACCCTAAGCTCCAAGAGCTCGGCGTGCATCTACATTTAGGGCAAGAATTTCTGCAATTTCAGGATTGTGATTATTCCATCCTATCCACAGCCAGGAAGCAACTCTCTTCATTACCTACTGCGAGATCATTGTATGTGACAGCTAAGACTCAGCTACTTAGCGAGGTTAAATCTATCTCTGAGGATCATCTTCAAACACTTTCTGTTCAGTGCAAGTTTGCAGACTCTGCCGAGCTTGAGACCTCTTGTCGAACTTGGAACCGATTACTATCCAGTATGCATCCTGGTCAGCTGTCATTTCTTTTGCGGGCGGCTTCGGACACTCTGCCAACTGCCATGAATTTGCGAAGGTGGAATATACAGTGTCATGCAAAATGTGTACTTTGTGATTCCTCACGTCCGACTACTGCTCATGTCTTGGGGGGCTGTCCGGTTGCGTTATCTCAGGAAAGGTACACTTATCGGCATGATTTAGTCATTCGGTCTTTGGTCGACAGTTTCATCGGGGTTTACATTGACTTGCCCTATATCCGGGTTTATGCTGACCTTCCTAACTTGCGAGCCAGTGAGTCACCCCCATCTACACTTCCACCTAATGTGATTGTGACCCCCTTTAGACCAGACATTGTTATCCATAATACCGTCACTTCTAGTATACTTTTATTTGAACTGACATGTCCATTGGACAGTGCCCACCATCTTGAGCAGGCTAGATCTCGCAAACAAAATAAGGCTGAATACCACCAAATTCTATCAGAGCTAGATCGGTTAAATGTTACCAACTTTTATGAGACTCTTGAGATCAGCGTTTTAGGTCACTTCCAGCAATTTTCAGTCACTAACACTTACAATGTACTACATTTTATTGATAAGGACATCAATATCACAAGGTCACTGGTTCGACGGATGCTGGATGATGCCTCGAAGGTTTGTATGACTGCATCCCAGAGGATTTTTATGGCAAGGGATTGCCGAGAGTGGTTGTGATAATGTACTTGTAATTTAATATTTTTGTTTTGTTTCGTAATTGCTGTTTTTGTTTGTAATTGTAATTACTTTTCTCCCTTGCCATGCCCACGTTGGTATCACTTGATCACCAGCCTTGTGGTCGCATGTGACCGAGGGTTACTGAATTTGTAAATGTATATACATGTCTCATTTATTATGATGGTTTCAACACAAAAATGCTCTAACTGAGCTGTCACTTCATTGTTGCTTTGTTGCTGAATTCCGCCTGCCCGCATCTAAAACTAAACTTCAAATGACCAGAAACATAAAAACAAATTGGAGTGGCCTTAATTACATCTGTGCCACTTGAAAATTTCTTGTGATTCCAAGGCTTAGCTCGACGGTTTCCACAACACTTCATACCCATGCATGCATAAACAGAGCTCGAAACCGAGCAGAATTGGGCGAAAAAAAATTTTTTTGTTTGTTTTTATTTACCAGTTAGGCGCTAGCTGGAGGGCCTAGGTAAAGCCTGTACGAGGTGGTAGACTATGCAGTCACTGTAGCAAAGCTGTCCTTGCAACGTGTATGATAACTATGTTGTGGTCCAAATAAGATTGGTGGATCGAGAACCAAGCATGGCTGAGAGAGGTTGATTCCCAATACAATACGGACCCACTCCATATCGCATATGCGTGCGTAACATGCCATGACTGCGCGAGTAATAAAACCTTGCAGGGATACAACTACGACTGTACTCACGGAATAATACACAAACGACTTACAATAAAGATTTGGCCGAGAGTTCACATCAGGTGCGGCACATTCTAACATTCAGGTACAATAACTGCTCTGCTACCTGTCAACAGAGACTGGTCCCAATCTCGCTCTGAACTTGGCGCGAATTTCGGTTTGGCGCGCAAATGTTATTCGCGCTTACTTGCATGAAAAATACGAAGACAGTTCTAATTAATTGCCTCTCGGTAAAAGTGAAGTGTGATCGGAACAAACACTTAGGCTATAGTTGTAATGAGATCCAGCTTAGCTGGGAACTATTACTATAATACGATAAAAGAATCGGTGATTATACGTATTCATGACATCTGCTGATAATTTGCTGTAGTCATAGAGACATGGACCTGCCAAGTAGAGACACAGTTCTCAGGAGGAGGGTGAGTAGATGTATAATGTGTGTGCATACATTTTGCAGTGTTTTTGTGTGCATACATATAGCATGCGTGTGTTGTGTACAAGGTATAAAGACAAACTTTGGTGGTGAACTTTTCATTTTGTAGTTTGTTAACCACAAGGTTACCCCATCACTACTAAATTAGGTCAAAATCTAAGCATGAAATGCCTATACTATTGTCCAAAGAGTATCACTACTGTTTACACAAGGGCAACCACAAGAATGTAATAAAACCATAAATCACTAAAATCGGGTCATCAGCTTTGTGAGCAGGTTCTACCATTAACAAACTGTGTTCTAATGTACCTTGCAATTCAGTAAAAACTGTGAATCTATTTATAATCAAAGTGACAACTATGCATGTGCAAATACAAGTATGGCCTGAATCCGTCTGACAAAGAAGTTGTATTACAAACTTGTAACTTACCTCTTACCTTTTCTTCTCTTTCCCCTTGTGTAGACTATTTGGTTATTGTTTTGCTAGTAAACTGATAACATGCCACAGATGAACAGGCAATTATGTAACATACATGCAAGTGTACAAATTGTCTGGTTACCCATGTTGTCAAGTTTTTAAGGGCATGCCCATTTCAGGATAGGCACATTAGTTGGTTTAATGCATATGAAGAATGTTATAGCACGTTTATTGTAAGTCACTATCACCAGGAGCTTAAGGAGCGTGATACTAGTGGTTCCAACATTTGACTAATTACTTAAACCTCAGTCCATGTAGGGCATTCATCCTATATTCACTGCTACTCAGTGGTTTATTGCATCATCACTTTTAAGCTGTTAATTTTCAAAGGAAGCCATGATGAGTCTAAGTACTTGTGTGCTATTTGTAAACTAAAAGAGACTGAACAACTCTTAACAATGAACTAAGTAGCCATATGTTTTGTAAGCTCTCTGTGCTGTACTGAGGACCAGAAACAGAGCTGTGTTGAAATAATTCTTTTAATTACCCTACCAGTATTACTGACACTCTATGGCTGCATATTAACTGCTAGCACCTGTTAACATAACCAAGCACAGCCCAGGAAATTATTGCTCTCTTTATAAGGACATGTTTCATTAACAAAAGATAGAACACAGCTATATCCTGAGTGTTACGCTCCTTCGCGCCTTTGGCGCTTATAAGCTCCTGCTATCACTGTCGGGTTTATTGCATGAGGACACCATATGGTGTCCTTAGTGGTTAATCCATAATTTACTGCATATGCTTGTGATGGTTACAATTGCATGCTTACACTATTACCTCACTAACCACATAATTTTTAGTTGCTTTATCCAAATATTTGCTTTGTCATATTGTTCATTCTCGTATGCTACTTTCGCTACATTTTCACTCCAGCTTGGAAGAGTAACTTAATTCTTCAGTCTGATATAAAATTGTTACAAGACTGCATACATCGTTGCTGTACTCTTATTTGATTTTCATTGTTGTCTGTTGCTCTACACTAGTCTCCATTTCATGAAAAACGTCAAAGGAAACGAAGTCATTCAAGATCACGTTCACCTCTAAGACGTCACATAAGTCCCAACAAGAGACGTCCCCCAGAGGACGACCCACTCCAGCCTATAACATATCCCAGAAGAGAGAAGGAACAGAGACTTTCAGCAGAAGAGAAGATGGAATGACCTGATCCAGCCCATCCTGCAAAGAAGAAGAGGACAACCCTGTAATGAGGACAGGTACAGGAGAACCTTGTTAATAAGGACACTTTGTAACTTGGGTAATGAGGTGGTCTTATTAGTGAAGTCATGAAGTACACCTAAACTATGCTTTGTGCATGTCACCCCAGAGGAGGTTGGACACGCTTTAAGCGCCACCTAAACTTATTGCCCCTTAATTGTATAGTTTTATTTGGTATTTCACGTGACCCTTAATAGTCGCAATACAAAATAAGCAAACGATGGGGTAGACTGAGGCAGAGATTACTCTTCACGTAAGTTTTAAGGAGATATACTTTGTTTTGCAAAAGCGCTTAGGTTTTGGGTGAAAATACCAAACCACTTTTTTGCATGTATAACTTCATCAGACTGATCATGTATGTAATCATAAACAGAAATGACGATGCCTCACTGCTTCACTACCGTTTACTCCACGCTATTAAAGTAGATTTTAGTATAATTTATTTTAGCAGCGCTTAAAGCGTGTCCGATGTCACCCTATGTGTAACATCTCCCTCATGTAACATGCATGGTAGATACACGTGATTTGTACATACATACATGTAGCACCTTATACATGTCAATGGATCATGTAGATCACATGCACCTCGCATGTCAAGTAACACTCTAAACATTCATGTTGGTTCCTGTTGACATACATAAATACATGCACTACATTAGGGTGACGTGGATTTTTATAATCTATGTTCTGTTCATGAAAATCTTATTTATAAATTTGTTGCTAGGTAATTATTCAGTACATTATTAATTTAAAGCTGGGAACTAATTTGTGAACGTTTACCCCCTAGAATTTAGTGGTGTATCAGTCATTTGCAAATACAAAATTCCCTCAAAAAAATAACCTGGGTACATCTACAAGTGTACGAGCTACTTTTCTGCACTCTATGGATGTTGTTCCCCACCAGGAGGAGCATACGTTCCACCAGCTAGACTTCGGATGATGCAAGAACAGATAACAGACAAGAACAGGTGAGCATCACATGATCTTTTGTGATGTCATGTTATCCCCGTCCTCTTTTGCAGTGAAGCATATCAACGAATAGCATGGGAGGCTCTGAAGAAGAGTATTAATGGTCTAGTGAATAAGGTGTGTACAGCATTGTAGTGAAAGGAATAATGGTTGCTCATTTCCCAACCACTTTTACCATTGGTAGCAAATTTCCTGTACATGTTTAATTCCATGAAATGGCTGGTCCAGTTTTTGATCCATATTTATACAATATGCATCACCAGGCATAATGGTCAGGTGTTTATTGGTTGTCATGTTGTTGACAGGTTAACGTGTCCAACATTGCCAATGTACCGTAGTGAGAGAGATAATTATTTCAAGAGAACATTATCAGAGGAAGGTAAGAATTGTTACTACTGTAAAATATTGTAAACTCATGTTTACTTTTCCTTGACAAAATCTTTAGAAGCTAATTGTGTATCCTGTTATAATTAGTGACATCACATTCTATGTTAGTGGTTCTGTTGTTCCACTGCAGGGGATTACTGGGACGATCCATAATCACAGCTCAGTCTGCCTCTCCAACCTTCACACATGTGTATGCTGCCCTGGTTGCCATAGTGAATACCAAGTTCCCACAAGTTGGAGAGTTAATTATCAAGCGAGTGATTGTGAATTTTAAGAAAGGATTTAGAAGGAATGATAAGGTGAGCACTATTTGGAATTATTATATTATATTCCCTATCTGTCACCGTAACCACCATCCAGACCATGTGTATGGCTTCAGCCAACTTCTTGGCTTATCTGTGCAATCAGCAAGTGGTAAGTGTGCAATACTGTCAGCCCTAACATTTACTGATTTTTTTTTACACTGTAGCACGGTATTTAGTATATCACAGTTTGTTTGTAAATTAATGTCAACAACTACTACATAATGGATGTGTAAAATAGTGTGTTATTTCTTCAGGTTCATGAGCTGACAGCACTAGAGATCTTGACGTTGCTACTGGAGAATCCTACTGATGATAGTGTAGAGGTAGCCATCGGCTTCCTCAAGGAATGTGGCCTCAAATTGAGTGAGGTGGCTCCCAAGGGGATGCATGGTAAGTGTGATGTGTGCGTGTGTCTGTGTCCATGTGCAGTGTAGTGTGTGTGTGTGGGTGTGTGTGTGCGTGCGTGCATGCATGCGTGAGTGTGTATGTGTGTGTGTACGTGAGTGTGTGTGTGTGTGTGTGTGCGTGCATGTGTGTGTGTGTGTGTGTGCGTGCATGTAGCTGTTGCTGCTGATTTCTTAAGCAAGAAACTTCACTTGTGTACATCACCCAGGCACTCAAGTCTGTGTAGGAAAATCCTGCTAGGAAAATCCTCCTAGGGTGCAAATACCTCACATCCTTGTCTTGGTTAGCACTGTTGAAATTGTTGTGGAATTTAGGCTCTATAGCCTCTCTTCTTAAAGGTTACTAGCCCCACCCCAGTTGACACCAGCTGTATATATGTCCCCATTATATAGCTGGGTAGCAACATGGGCACCCTAGTGATTTTTCAGTGTGCAACAATAGCTGCATTTTGCATGGCTGATGGAAGCTTTGCTTTTGTGCACATATCTACTGTGCATGCTATCGCATGATGAAAAATGGCATAGAACTTGAAATAGGCCAGTATTATACTATGTCACGAAAAGCAAATGCCATAATCAATACAGACTACCAGACAGGTAAGGTCCCACAGTATTCCTACAGAACACCTTGATAATCAGGAGACTAGTCGTCAGTCCCAAGGTGTTCATAATTACTGCAATCTGAGGGTAGGAATTACTGCTCTGCAGCCTTTTAAAGCGTAATAAAAGTTTGTGCAGTGACATTAACTATGGAGTGATTTTCAGTGCTCTACCCAGCTGGGTGTTCAGTGATATAGTAGGTACCATAACCGAGATGGTTATTCCCTAATTGTCCATTCAGAGAATTCTCACTAGTAAACTGATAGTCATAGTTTGTGGTTTGTAATACAGAAAGAGCATCCCATTAAATTATTTTACAAATCAACTAGGGCTGAGCGATACTACCGTTTTAGTGATATATCGCGATATTTTGTTATTAACTATCGTGATACCATGCCTTACATTAAAAATCCATTTGTTATGCAGTACTTGGCTAAGAATCCTTGTAAATGATAAAGTCCACCCATCTGGTTTCCCCTGCAGAGAGGTGTGAACACCATAACAACCTCAAAGCATGTGTTACAATAACTGTTACTGTAAACAAGGATGATAGTGGCTAGTTTGCTATCACCTATAAGGACTTCCTGCAGGAATGCTAAGCAATAAGCTATATGGCACCAGCTATGATTGACTTATTTGTAAGTATCGTGAACTATTCAGTATCGTGAATAGTGCCTTTAGTATCGATCGTGATACTAAAATGGCAGTATCGCTCAGCCCTAAAATCAACCATTAAAACATATTGATTGTGGTTTGTGACCATGAATGGAAACCAGTTGACCAGCAAGATATTTTAATTACATAATTATGGTACAGATTTTAAAGTAATTGACTCATTGCTTGTGGCTTGTTTCACTTTTTCTATGTAGTACGTGTGTATTTACTTGTGATGATGTTTCAGGTGTGTACGACAGCTTAAGAGCTAGCTATACTCAATGATGGCAAGTTGGATGTGAGAGTGCAGTATATGATTGAAGTGATGTTTGCTATCAGGAAGGATGGCTTTAAGGTGTGTAAGAGATAATGATAATAACTGGGCCATGGACAAGTTGTGTGGCTATGGTGTCTGCAAATTTTGATGTGGTGTCACTGTCACAGTAACAAGTATGAACTATCTTTTGCTGCACTACAGTACTTGTGTAGGTTATGTCATGGGTATGTGCGTGCGTGTGTGTGTGTGTACATATATATATATATATATAGATGCATGTGTGGTCAGGTATGGAGTGAAACTTGTGTAATAAATCATTCACCTGTCTAGAGTGCACATCACAAATTTAGATTATTCAAAAAATCTCCTGACTTTCGCAAATGACACATTCACACTAATACCCTATCATAGCATGCTTCGCTAAGTAATGGACACTTGTTCATGTAGATGTACTGGGTGGTCATTGGTCATCGTCAGACAGTAGTTCTGGTAAAGTGAAGAAGAGGAAGATGCCAGTGAGGAAGATGAGGGAGAATATACAAGATGAGACACCGGCAAACACCTTGGCACTGTGATGTACTATCTACCTCACAATCATGTCAAGTTTGAGTTTTGAGGAGTGTGCACACAAAATGTTACAGATGAGTATTAAGCCTGGACAAGAGGTATGTGTGTATGTTAATTCAATAATATTTGTGACCAGATTTTACAAAACTGATCCAAATCACACATCAGGCAAAATCAAATTAACACCTCCAGTGGATAGCTATACTATCGTACTAGTAGTTTTGACCCTCAGTACTTTTCAAACTCTTCAGGCTGGTTTTAACAGACATCTTTTCTGGGTGGTGTGGAGGAGAGCTCAAGTGGCAGTTTCTGGCCTTGTGAAGGGCCTGCCTTGGCAAGAATCAATGGTTTACTGGTGGATGGCCTGATAATGTTGGCCAAAAAAATTTTCTATTGATTTTACTATATATTAGCCACTAGAAGCCAGCACAATCCTGCAATCTTATGTCTGGACTTCAGTCATGGTCTGCCTCCATTTTGAAGTTTATCTCTTTCCCACCCTCCTCCCCTTTTTGAGCACTCATGATACTACCTTCACTTGTCCAACTGCTCAGATTTTCAACCTTAAGCTCTACCACCAGCTACAAACACTGGAAGTGGTCTGAAAGTTAATAGATTGATGCATCTTTTGTGTAAATTTCATACGCATGCTTGCTATCCTTGGCAAATTATGCTCACTTGAATTCTTTACAACTGTGTATCTCGAAACTTCTATTGAATCGTTTTCCCAAAATCCAGTTACATCTGTATATTAATATCTTGTTGGTATGTTAATATGAGTGTAATGCTGTGAGTCCCAATTTACTGTAACCGCTTATAGGAGCAAAACTAATAATGATATGACCGTATAGTGTATGTAGAGTAAGACCAGCTGAGGCTAGTAAGTACTGTACACACCAGAGAGAAGTTTGTACATAACACATTTAAATATCCATACTTCAAAAGTGTTGTCTGTGTGAGCACTTTATTTAGCTTATATTGTAATTCATTTGTTGCATACATTAAGTCTTTGTGTATGTTGTTTGTTATGCTGCTTTGTGAAACAGAAGCCATAGTAACAACTTGATATACACTCAACTACGTAGGTGGTGATCGGTGAGATCCAAAGAATAGAGCTATATATGCACAGACAGACAAACTTGATTTATCTGACCGTATTGTATTATCTTCATCCTTTGTGATTAAATTTTTTGCAAGTTCTGAACCAGTGCTTGAATTTGTTCACTCGCATACTTGAGCAATATTAGTTCAGATCATAGACTTTCCACTCTAGTTGATTTATCTATTAGATGCTTTAACTATTGCTCATAACTACAATATCACTTCATTGGATATGACAGGCCCATCAATCATCGGCTAGCAAAACAATCTATGGTACACTTCCCATCCCTTCACACTATCAAAGAACTCAGTTTCACACATGACAATCCAATTTGAATTACCGTATTCATGTCACACCCTCGAATAGTACTGCACTATACTTTTGTCAATACTCATGCTCACTCACTAGTAGCATTCATCTCCATCTCGATTTAAGTAAAGTATTGTCCTGGTAAACTGTAATAGCTGTCACATGATTGAAATTTCGGATATTAGTTTGCTAGCCGCGTAACACAAGGTACAACATCATACAATTACTTGGGTGAAAGAAAGGTCTTGTATAGAATAAGTATAAGTAGCAATGTGTTGTCATTGTTTATATATAAAGCTATCATACAGTGTGGTGGTGGTAGTAAAGTAGGGATCATCCCCAAAATGATGTACGCCACCTAAAATGTGTCCTTTGAAAATCATCCTAGAGACATCTTGCATGACAAAAATCACTTTTGCAAAATAATATTACAGTGGAACCTCTATTTAACGGACACTTTGGGACCAACCAATTTTGGTGAAATTTTACTGTTATAAGGAGGTTGTCCTCTTTCAGAGGTAAAATTATATTGGTAAAGGTCTATAGGGACTTCAGTAACTGTCCTTTATAAGGAGGTTAAATGTACAGTGTCCTTTACAGGGAGGGTCCATTAAAAGAGGGTCCACTGTAGTGCATATGCAACATTAAAAACAAGAAAACACTTACAGGCAACCGGACCATCTAAACGTCTGCAAGGCTGAAGGCCAAATGAAGCAGAGTACAGCTACTATTTTACACCACAATAACTAGCCAGTGAGATGTGCCTTTTGGGGTTCCGACAAGTGTGTGTCATCTGTTCCTTGTCTTTCCTTTTGTTGTCAATCATTCTGGTCATCGTCTTCTTCATGCAATGAAACCATATCGAGGTATTAATTTTCCATATTGACACTTTTCTTGAGCAGCATATTTAGATGCCACAAAAAAGTGTTTATACAATTATTAAAGATGCTGGATACCTGGTAGATACCTGTAACTTTCAAAACCACAACCATGAGCATTAACAATATAGGTTTACTAATAACAATTGAGTATGGAGACCACACCTTTACATACTCAAAAACAATGACCACACCCACTTATGGTCTAGCTGCATTTATAATGATACCGCGGTGAAAAACAAGGAATTGTGACCATGCCCCTTGGTAGGCAGGACACTGACTCGACATAGGAGGTGGAAGGATGTTAGAGCTCGGATGCCCAAAATTTATGTTGGTAGTAGTAGGTGTGCAAAGCACACCCAACGGGCGAATCATACTAATTCTAGGTGGGTCTCCCCTTCCCTCCCAGAAAATTTGGTGTCAGGAGATAAATTTCAATATGTGTTTAGGGTGACTCCTCAATTGGGGATGCTCAGTAAAAAGGTTGGGGTTGCTTTTGTATCCCCTCTTCCACCACCTATGCTCGAGATACTCTGATACAGCGGTCACAACATGTAAAACTGTATGCTGTAGCAAGCAAAAAAACAACTAAATAAACTAGTATTTTTAAAAATTATAAATGAACTAGGGATCCAAGTGATAAATGATGGTATTACAGAATAGCTCAGTAGGAAAAAAAATCCCTACTTTGGCATTGAACAAACAACTGTCATTAGATGCCAATGTAGGGATTTGTGCTGTAATGCCATCATTCATCTCTTGTTTCACTATTAATTTTATCGCTTGTATCCTTACTCTGTTTAATTAATACTATATATAAAATAGCCTGCAGTGGGAGGTTTAAAATGGTAGTAACACACACCTCGAATACCGTGGAGTCTGGTTGTTTGGCGCATACACCTATTAAAAGTTAGCAAAAAAATATTGTGATTAACATTATAGTTGTTAAGCGCATGCACCTAATAAATAAACCTCGCTGTGATTATTATGGATTCACTCCCTTGGGGTGATGTGAATTGCAGTCAATAATACATGTACCTTATTTATGAGTCCAGTTTTTGTGTACTACATCCTTCGTGTGGAGCATACTACAGAAGACTGCTTCGCTTAGTAAGTATAGTACAAGCAAGTATTTTGGCTTTGTACTTAGTGAAATTTTTGTGCTATACACTATTAGCAAACCTCTAGCATTTCTTCTCTTATATAGCTTCATCTCACATTGGAGTTTTATGTTTGTCAACATGTACTTATCAACCATGATTAAGTACAAGAAACGAGTTACACTTAACAGGTAATATGCGCTTAATATATACGTGCGCTTAACAACCAGACTGTACAGTAAGTAATACTACAGTGCTGCACTACTTGAAGTGTTTTATCCTTATTTTTGAGCTAATCAATAATAGTACCCCTGCAGCACAAATCTAGTAAACATGGTACTTCATTCTGCCACAAGCTATCCTTATCACCTCTACAAATAGTTTTATCCAATAAGTGTTAAAGACTGGAAGAGCCTTCCAAGGATGAACAGAATGATTGTAATTACTGTAATTTGCTTTTTTCGTTGTTAAATAATTTTCGTATGCAAAATTTGTATGAAAATTTCTTTCACGAAAATCGAACTACTCTAATAGAGCAGTCATTTACATAAATCATACAAAAATATTTTTACACGGAAATATTTTGCACGAAAATAATTTGAATTACGATAGTTATTAAAGTGTGTTTATGAACTATTTGGGGCAGGCTTAGCTGACTGCCCAGTACACAATCTTAAATATGAAATCTTTTGTATTGTGGTATCACCAGTTGTGGTATCACCAGTTGTGTTTTATTTGCTCCTTGTCACTACAGTACGATGCTGCTAGTATGATCATTGAGTGCTGTAGTCAGGAGAGATCATATAGCAATTTCTTGGTCTACTGGGACAGGTACAGTACAATATATGTTAGTATCTCACTGTCTATCAATTCTGTGTAGAGGTTCTGTCAACTGAATCTTGAGTATGTGGAGCAGTATGTGAAACTGTTTCAGGAACATGTAAGCCATCATATATAGATTAGGATAACTTCAAATGATTTTTAATCTGCTTAAAGGTATCACATAGAGATGACAGATATTCCTAGTACCTTGAATCTTGTTACGTATACCTCAACTATCAATAATAGACTGTTCTGTTAGAGTGTGATGTGTGTTCTATTAGAGTAAGTGAACACCCTTTTTTAATGGACTTAATTTATCCATTCTGAACTGGCACATTTGGTGTTTGGATAATGGAAGTGCCAGTGTACTTTATATCAGTGTAGTGGCATGCCAGCTTCTTGGTCTGTACAACACACTAAGTACTGTGTGTCTTGATTGTATATTAATTTTATTGGAGTGCATTTAGATCCTGTTTGACTTCTCTAATACCATTAGCAAAAATACTCTTAAGAGCTCGGTTAATCAATATTCAGATGATCTAGGTCCTACACTAAAATAACACTGGAACGTGAAATAATAGTTGGAACAATTCTACTACTAATTCAGGATCTATTGTGCATGTGAACTATTTATTAATTGAAAATTGAAATACTCTAATAGAGCAGTCACAATTCGCTCATACGCATACGCACACACACACAAACACACACACAAACACACACCAGCTTTGCCTACTGTACCAATTATACTTGCACAAAAGTCATACTCTATCACCTGTTGTGAAAAAGAATGAGCATGTTCTTCCCTAATAATACCAAGTCCCCATAAATAAAATAAGTAGCTTGCTTCCCTCAGTGAACAGTTAGTTTAGGGCTGCACCAATTCTGGTATTGGTGATACTGCTATTTTCATGAGGCATCGGAATGCTAGTGATAACAGGCAGTCATTCTATGCTGAGAGTTCTGTGTGAAAGTGCAAATTGAAGAAGTCATGTGATATACTCTAATAGAACAGCCAATAGACCAATCAGATAGCAGTTAATTGTGATTGCTTTATTATAGCTATCGAAATTTAATTGTATTTTTCTGCTGGCACCATTATTTACACTTCTTCATAAGCCATAGTAGATATAGAATAATATTTAACTATAGGTACTGAATTGGTTTGCACTTCGGTGACTCTATTGTATTGGCCAGCTGAACTCATCACATCAAACTTTTATGATCATTATTATTATCTAGAGCTCATAATATTATAGGGGGGAGTATCCTACTTCAGTATAGCCTGTACAAACACGAATCATGAAGTTATGATGCAATAGCACAAAGAATTTCAGTAAAGCACTGGTTTCTCTAGGATATATGACTCTAATACTTTGGGTGTTGATGATACCTCCAATAATTTGCTTATTGAAGCCACCCTACAACAATCTTTGTAGCTATAGGCTGAGCAAAAGCCTGACCAACTAACACATTAAAGGTGACTATAGGTATTACATCATAGCTTCACGATTGGCGTTTATACAGGCTATACTGAAGTAGGATACTCCCCCCCTCCCATAATATTATGAACTCTTGTTACTATCTGTTAAAACTTGTACAAGTTTTACTTTAAGTATCAGAATCGGTGCAGCTCTAATTGGGTTCCCATTCAACAGCTATATGTATACTAGTGAATTAGAAGTGAATTTCTTGCTCAAAGAAACACCATCAAAGCAACACACTATATGCACAGACAGACTGATCGTACAATGCAAATACCAAAGACAGTTAATGTATACATGCACACATTATATTACATTAAGACTTTCTAATGTCATGAGTTCATTTATGTTCTCTGAAGATTTGAGAGGAAGAAGTTCAGCGTGGATCAAGAAGAATGTCAACCAATCAGAAGAAAACTGATAAAAAGCTGAAGAAGGTCATGAAGGGCAAGTTCAGGGCCCCAGATCAGCATACCAAGTACTCAGAAATGATCACTGCTGCAATCTATTCCATCAACGAGCAGGGTGGCTGCTCCAGACAGAAGATCCTGCAGTACATTGGTGCCCACTATGAAGCCAGTGATGGATATGAGGTCCAAGTTCGCTTTGCCTTGAAGCGAATGGCAAAATGGTACCTTGATCCAAACCAAAGGAACTGGAGTTTATTGTGCATTCAAGCGTGCTAATAAATCATCTAAAAAGAAGACATCAAAAGCAAAGAATTCAGCTGCCAAGAAGACCGCCAAGAAGTAAATAAACTGTTGAAACTGCAGCAAGAAGGAAAATAGTTTTCACCTCCCTTAATTATATACTTACATTATGAACTCTTAATGATATTATCTAGGTAGTCACTTCCTATTATCACATGTACAACACATGCATGATCACATGATGTGTACTCATACATTTATGTTTTGATAAAACAATATAATTGTTTCCTATTGGTAACAGAATTAATACAAGGCAATCAATTTATCTGTGACCTTACTGGAACAACAACTGATTAGATCCTCCAAACATGTTGCATGTACAACACCTTATACCACACATAAATGATGAAAAGTACATTTCTCCGTGTACTATCACTGACACTTAACATACAAGTACGTAGCTTTGTGTTATATAGGAAACACACATTAATCCATCATTCTGATCTTTCTGTTACTTGAACAGTAAGGTAATAATCCTGAATGTGATAAAATAAAAAATACACTAGAGAAAGTTAATTGGTATGTGTGGTAACCATCTATATACATTAAGTACATAGTTCAGGAGTAGTTCACACACATGTGATACAGTTACAAGTAGGAAATTTCTGAAAAGTTAAATTTTTTGAAAAAAAGCTTGATTGCAAATTCGAAAAACGTTTTCAAGCAGCATCTTCACTACCATGGTGCACTTTAGTTGATTAACTAGAAAGATTCATGTAAGAGGTGACATTGTATGGTTGCATAAAATAGAACTCAATATACTTCAGTTGTTGAACTAAGCATAGATGTTGATAAAGGCTCATCTGGCTTTGTTAGAATTGCTCTAACTAGCTACCACTTATACTCTGGGTTCATGTAGCTAGGTTTCAAATAACTGCAGCAGCACTTTGTGTTGATTGGCTAGAATCTGTACAGCCCACACATTGCACCACAATGCGTTGGCTTCTTTTTTTCTGGAGGATAAATTGACTGATCTTAAAAGAAAAAATGCATTATGCCTCTATTCATAGTCGGGGAATTTATAACCTGGGAATAAATTCCTTACCAAGAAATATTTTGAGTATGCCTATAAATGTGTCCATTAACATTCCTCAAAAGATTTAAACACATCTCCTAGGAGAGCCTGTGACAATTAAGTGGAAGTTGCACTACCCATGACCTTATTTGGGAATGGTTTATTTACTGTAATTACAGCAAATCGTGTGGTTTACTTTGTAAGCATCAAACCACTCCTTGATGAAAAATACCACATCTATATACTCATTATAATTGGTGCCAAATTATTTTGATAACTGCATTTCTTACTTGTTTAATAACAATGTCTAAAGCCTCAGGAGATCTTCTCCAGACTCTCCATCATCAATGCATGCAACCAACTTGCTGAGATGTACTTGATGTCATTTTTCTGCAGCTGCACCATTGATTGTTACAATCTATCTCCTTTACAATTACAGCTTATGAACTTTAGAAGCTCCTCAGGTGCCATAGAATCTAACATTGGAACTGGCTCATAACCATTGCTCCCTATACCATCCATCCATAGCCACTGGGTCGAAAGACATACCCTCCAATAGCATCCAGTTGCAGTCCTGGGTTTGCAGATAGGTACAGAGAGAATGCTGTACAGCTATACCCATTGTTGGAGTGCTGGGTGCAAACACTGTCAATCAAGAAATATTGTCCACTCCACAAAGACCTTGCCAAAAACTAGAATGAAGGAAGATGCTGAGGCATGCAATTGCACTTGCTCTCACATGGCTTCAGAAGAATGATCCCTTGACCATATAATTTATTGAGACAGGCAGTTGCTTGTGTCATTCTCAACAAGATTCACAAACACTGCAAATGATGGAGGCAATACTAAGAGATTGGCTGAAGTAGGGAGGGAGATGCAGAAGAACACAATTAGTAAAGTCAACCATGGAAGGTATACCTAGCAGTGGCGGATCTAGGAATTTATAAAGGGGATTTCCAGTTTAGAAGGTGGAGATGTACACTGACATGAGATACACAAAAGTTTGCACTACATTGTCTGATTTGGTAAGTTGAGACCAAAAAAAAAAAGGGTCATAGCCTATTCCTATTCATAGTACATAAAATATCTTAAATAACCTGCTACACACTGCTTTAATAGCTACTGTGACCGCTCTATTTCGATCGAGGCGCACACCGCAATAATTAAAACATTTAATTGTTACACAATCATTTTTCAAAGGGGGTTTCTGTGGAAACCTTGAAACCCCCCTAAATCCGCCACTGCCTAGGTATACAGGCCCTACTCAGGATCAAGGTATATAGGCCCTATCATCACTCAAAGGAATTCCCAAAGACGAGTCACCTGAGGTTCTTCAATCAACTATATAGCCCAATGAGTTGAGACAAGCTAAGGGTATGAACTGACTTTGTCCTTGTTCAGTAACAAAGATTATCAAACGAGCAAGGAAAACAAAGCAATTTTTTCCAACACTATTAATAGTCTGAAGGTGTTAACTGACCCACTCAATGTCACTGACCCACCGTCTTGCTCCAGTGATTTTAAAGGGGAGGCATGTAAAAAGTCCTATTTTTTGGACCTTGACAATAAAACTATTTGTTTACATGGAAAACAATCAATATCTTATTAGTTTAAAAACTGGATCTACTTTCTTAAGGTATGACCAACCAGCTGACTCTACCGGTAGCTAAGGTATAGTCTCGTCCTCGCAGATTATAAGCGCTTACAATCTCTAATCGATAAGCGCCACCCCGGAGAATGGGTCTGCGAGGACGAGACTATAGCTAAGGTAAGCCGTGTGCCAAACTCCGGACAGTTTTGCTTTCGGTACACTCCATCTCCGCAATGCAAGCGAATTAGTTAATCCTTAAAATATGGTGATGCCTATCCTATAGTAGGCATTCCAGACTGATCTTAAAATTTTGGAAAAACGGGCTTTTTATATACTCAATAGATAGAGTATTGATTGCTGATCTCAGAAATATATAGTTTGTCGGGTTGGAATTAGCTACTTTGGCATGCACAGTGCTTAAAAACTGAAAAAAGGTACATTTTTTCTCCAGGGCTCCTCATACATTTTACAGGGGAAAATGGCACAATTGAATCAGGAAGCCATCTAGCAATCTGGACTATCTTGAAACTGCAGTTGCTTCTAGCTGCAAGTTTGTACATGTAATGAGAGTAACTTCAGGTCTTATCGGATCTCAGCGATCTTTGTATGCTTTGTGGTGAGCAAATATGTTTCACCTACTGCACACTTCTCAATACAATGGTGTATGCCCATAGGCAAGTGGCTATCTCAAGTTGGTAAAAACACCAAGTTAACAACTTATAAAGGTAAACAACTAAAGTGGAGGTGCCACAATGATGCAACAATACCTAAGGTGGAGTTGTGGTTTCAATTATGGCATTGTTATGCCGACTTTGAAGTGGTTTACACTTTTGAGCTGATGACACAACCATCAGAAAATTGCTCTGGAGCTGAAAATCGATAACCCGAGCGAAGTAACTACGCACTTTAAAGTAAGCACCAGTGACTACCTTCCACCCGACCGTACGTTTTTTAAAGTATTCTACATACATTACAAGGCTTGAAAAGATTACAAAACAACACAAAACTTACTTATATGTAACGCGCACGATAAAACTAAGATTTTCATGATGACCAGCGTGTGGACAAACCCCACAGCGATTTTCACCCTCATTGGAGCTCGGACGACGGAGCAATCCCAAGTTAAACACGAGTTGTCATTTTATGCCAGGGTTCTATTGGGAAATATACGGAGAATTTTTTAATTAAAAATCTCGAATACTGGAATGCCTACCTATCCTGTAAGTTTCATCAAAATATCTCCATCCGTCGAGGAGCTGCGCCGGCTCCAAAATTCAACCGGCTATGTGTAAATTTCGCGCATGCATGCTCCTAACTCCGGACACTTTTTATCACGCCTGATACAGCACTTCCGAAGTTGATTTCGAATTTTAGACACCGCCACGTTAAACTTGCATCTATTTCCCACCTCATACTCGATTTTGAGAGTCGTAGCACCTTTCATTGCTGAGTTATAGGTATTTCAAATCTTTTTTTAATTTTTTTAAAATTTTAAATCTATAGGTGTATAGGTATTTCAAATCTATAGGTGTATTTACGCAAATGTTTATGCAGCTTCAATGAGACTGGCTCTTACAAAATCGTCCATAGCAAGTGTTTGGCTGATTGTTTGCAAACGAAACTTGGTACAGTGGTAAGTTATAGTTGTCCCTCTGCACTGCATTATAATCAGCCAGAAAGCTCTTTGAGTTAGGGAATAAGCAGCGATTATCGAATATTTTTTGATAATTTTGTCACACACTGCAATAAATAATCACCTCGTTTAGAAAAACTAGCAGGACTTTTAAGCTGATTTTAGGATCACAACATAATTGTATATGAAGCATTAATCACCTAAAATTTCAAGTAAATGCTGTAGACAGTTTTGGAGATATGACGCCAAACATTGGAAGTGTTAGGAGTTAGGAGCTGTCCGGAATTAGGCGCATTTATCTTATGTATAACTATAGCCAAGACAGAAAACATCAATCCAAAAAAGAATAAATATATACCAGTGTCCAAAATCCATCAGTCAAAGTGTTTCAAATCTTTGAGTTGCAACCGAACCACCGCTCAACTTGACGCGCACGTGACTAAAGATAGAATAAACAACGAACTTGAAAGATTGTTATAGCAATGTTTCACTGAATTGTTATGTTACACCCTCAGTGGTAACAATTAAATAAGAACAGACAACGCCCTTCAAATTCGTTCCGAATTTCCGACTCAGCGGGGCACCGTAAATGGCCCGACGGCGCCTTCCTCGCGGTGTGCCGCAGGCGCCTCCAGGTTGGCTAGGACTCTTACACTGCTGAGGGAAGTCAAGCTTCATTGCAGCTGATCAGGGATACCGTTTGGCTCACTGTGGGATCAGGCTTCTTAGTTTCTCTCTCTGGCAGTTTCAAATACAATTGAATAGAGATACACTGTTAAATATAGGGTGTAATCCAATCACCTTTGGGGGAGTTCTAACTGCTGTGTAAATTAAACTCCTTTGAAGGGAGTTGTAGTACTCCCCAGGGGTGCTCTAGGAGCAACTAAAAGGTGTTACAAGGGCATTGCAACACTCCCTAAGGGTGTTCTAGGAATAGCTATAAAGGTGTCACGGTACACTTTAAAGATGTTCTAGTGCTCTCCATGGTGGCATTTTGTTGAAAAGAAATGTAGGCTTGCTATAGCATTCCAGTAACCTTCATGTTGATTTCAATTTATACTCAATGACTACCAACAACAAAGCACATTAGCAGTACGCAATAATATATTTGCAACACCTTATACTTACCACATAGTTGTTTCCAAGTCACTCTTATAGAAGTTAGCAAACTGTACTTATAACCTAATTTTCAATAGAAGCATCCAATTGTGGGTTTCAATATACCTAGGTGTAGGCAAACACCCTTACAGTGGCTTAGCTATTATTGGGGAGTAAAATGACATTTGTGGTGTTCAACAACACCCCAAGTGCTACAATACTCCCCTAGGGTGTTGTAAATACCATGGGTGTACATGAACACCTTTATGATGGGTGTACCTGTAACACCTCGTTTTAACAGTGTACGCACGGCGCGCATCGCAGTGTATCGTGGTAAGTATAGTAATGTATATAGAGATGCCGCACTATACTAATTGATAAATGATGCAGAATGTGTAGCTAACCTTATAGGTAAAGATTCATCAGGCAACATATAGCTACTCAAGACTATAACTATAATGGGGAGGGTATAATAGCTATATATAGGATTGCCCGTCAATGATTGGAATGGTTTGCTCGAGCTTACTTATACCTATATATGTTGTTATTATCAGTGTTGGGAGTAACGCGTTACATAAGTAACGACTTATTTGTAGTGACTTTCACTACTCTTGTAGTGACCCCCTCACTGTACATAGTAGTGAAAATCACTACAAAATTAGTGGTGAATGTCACTATACACTAAAATAGTGAGTATTATGGCAGACATTATAGTAATGACTTTCACTAGTTGATTTTTAATGTGCAGCTATTGAAATTAGCTAATTTGCTTATAGTTACGTATAGAAAATATTTATTATGCTCAGTCAATGCAGGCACCTATACCTGTACACATAAATATGTTTATCATAGCTATACATTTGCTACTGATATACAGCAAGTGACTACATTGAATAGTATGGCAACTGCAATTGAACTGTCATGTAGAGAATTTATTGCTGAATCTGAAGGATCAGAATCTTCCCCCACACATATTATTTCAGCAAAGAAGTTTAGATTTGGCTTTTTCAGAAAAATATCACTCACTGAAGAAGAGGCAAATTCCATAACTTTTGTGAAGATTCACCAAGTTGTCATCTTAATATGCTCAATTTTGCTGATGATATGTTTACTGCAAATACCAACTATTCTATACTACACCAACTCCCCATCATTTTCTAGTATTGGCACATTTGATATTGGCATTGATGTTGATTTCAACGCTTGCTCGGTAAGTCATCTATTTGTATTAGTACATGCAGGGTCTGTCAGATACCATGTTTGCATCAATGAGACAACTAAAGAATATGTTAATTGAGTATATCCTATAGTTACAAATGACATGATCTTTCTGATTTCAATTTCTTCATTATTAGTTTTATATGCATGTTTGTACAAGACTTTAGTTAATAGTTGTCTTGTAATAGTGAAGTTATAATTGTGACAAGGACGTATTCTGCACACATCCAATTTACGTGCAGATGATTCAGAACTTCAGATATAAGCCAACAACACAAAATTTGGTCATTATAGTGAGCAACCACATACCTAAATGGATGGAGAAAAATTAGTTCTGTTCCATGCAAGATTATAGCACTGGATTTTTGGAAGACCCCTTTACAAAAGTAGAACTCAATTTGTTGACTTGCTTGCATAGAATACGTATAAAATGTTCCATTAACCATTATACTAACTACTGTACTGTAAAAAATGAAGTGTGTCATGCACACTAAAATGTCACAATATACACACCAACTGGTGTGTATTGTGACATTTTGATGTGTCAGACATGTATCAGAGTCATCCTCTGTATATGCATGTATTTAAAACTAACTATTGGGCGGAATAGTATATTATGTGCATTTGCAAATGAGTAATGGATGGTAAGACTGTATCACAATAGAACAATAGTCAGTTTCTATACACATTGTTATGACAAAACATTGAAACATGTTGATTGCACGTATTGTTGATATGCCAATATCCCAAATTCCAAAGTATGTGAAGCCACACAAAATCAATGCATCGACTCATTATCATGCTCTGTTTGTGGTATGTCTTTGGCTGGGGACATGCCCATATCATCTGCTTAGTGGCAGGGGCTCCATTTGTTCAGCACTCTATGCTAGGAGGGAAGATGTGTTTCTATGTCAGAATGTAGCATGCAGTCATTATAGTGTGAAGTTATCGTGTAATATGCAAGTAATTAAAACCATGTTATTCTTTTAAATGCAGTATAAGGTGGTTTTGTATATACAGTATTTAATCTTTAAAGAAGTTTATTTCCTGTAACGACTCTTTATAAATGAACATAAAAGCTTATGATCAATAATGTTATGTTTTTTGTTGCTAAGACATTATAAGACTATTTACATCACATTACCACTGTCCATAAATACTGTAAAGATAGCATACATGTGCTGTGCTTGTCTTTCCCCTGTGATACTTAAAGATGGTTGACAAAACTCCATCAAGAAATCTGGAACAGTTGCTTGTAGTGCTCACTTTAGGTGAGTAAGAATAATGCAATGAGAATTGTGTAGGATTTGAATAGTTAAATCAAATTTGTTTTATGTAAGTAAAGCCAGTTAAAAACAATGTAGTTCTCCTCAAATGCACTGTGCAGGATTAGTGGACCAAATTGTGAATATTGTGCCTTTTCAACTGCCACAAAAGAGGATAGTAAATCAACATATTTTGCATCACGTCTTCACTTTCATGTTATGTATTTTCCCTGCACAGTTTGTAGCCACCAATAGAAATTAATGCTTTTCCAATTTTGCTGCTCCAAACTGTAATCTTCTCTAAACAATATTTTAAAACATGCATGTTAGTATATTTTACTGCTATACTTAATGTAGAACTGTACTTGTCCATTCCCCACATATATCAATGTATCCTCAACAGCTTCCAGAAGTTCATAAGCATATACATAATTATAAATAGCTTAAATCGATATGCCACATACAATTGCAAGTATAAAATACTCACGGCTATATTACACTTACCCGTATTAATGGTAACCCGGCTCCTTGCAGATCCCTAGTGGGATAGGTTTAACAAATGACTATATAGTTGAGACTAGTATAGGCTTGCACAATAAAATGAGTTTTGTATTAAGCCTCACAGTTTAGTTAGAGTACAGAGCTTAATTGTGTCCACTACTAAATCATCAATTATTTTAAACTAAAATGCTGTGATATCTGGCTTCCCTCACTGCATATATATACACTTCAAAGGTTCCAGGCAAGTAGTGCTATTGTCTCTAATTAACCTTACTACAAATGATCTATGTATTTGTCTGTTGCATGCCTCCATCAGCTTCCCTTGACTATACATGACATAGTCATACCGTCTGGTATAATACTAATAATAACATGAATGTATTATACGCCTTAGAGCTAATATCATTGTTCAGTATAACTTTATATAGGTGAATACAACTTCAAGATCGCTACCTAACATCTCACTGGATGATGTTTGTCCACAAGTTCCACCTCTCACTACACAGGATGAAACTTTCTATGAAATATGTTTATCACAATCATTACGTTTAATAAAATCAGTACATGCAGTGAATATGGCCTTCAATAACAGTCAGTGTAATTCTAGAGCATCACCATTCTTCTGTAATGCTACATATTCGTTATGTGGTGATGGCACTTATATGATAATGGACATCAGTGAGGTCTGTTTACAAGTTCGTGACCATGATTGTGCTGTTGAATGGAGAGTGCTAGAGAACTTTCTAAACATTCCTATTCCAGATTGTGACAGTTATTCTGAAGATGGAAACTTGAGTTTTGCAAAAGCCCCTTCACTTAATTGTCCAGACCAGTTTGATACTTTCTTTGGTTCATTATGTCTACCAGTGTGCTCAGAGTTCTATCAGATATCTGAGAATGCTGCTGCTATTTCTGATGCCTTAACAATTGCATTTGAAGCTATTGGTATTACTGGAGGAATAATCACACTGGTAGCTTGTGTTTTCAATAGAAAGAAGATGTGAGTAGTGAAGCAATAATTATTTTACAATAAGTACATAATATCATACAGTAGTACTACATGGTGAGAGTTGTAAAAGTTTGTACTGTATTACCAAAGCATATACCGTATTTGCTTGGTTAAATGCTCATTACAGCCCTTTTCTGAACTTGTAATAGAGCCAAACCGTACGTGTCTGTTGTTGACACCTTTGTTGTTACCAATAATCATCTGGTTGGCTGAAATGTTAACTCTGTTGAGAAAAAATCCATTTTTAATTGTTAGCTGTTTTTCAGGATTCAACTCAACATGAACATACTATAACTTTATACCTGAGTAACTGCCTGACTGATTGCCTATATAGCTCAACAAAGGCTTATGTGCCTAGAGATGATTTGGGACCAGTACCAAGTGTCCAACAAAAATGCACAGATTTCAGGTTTGCATGACTTATAATTAATCAGGCAGGACAAGCACTAAAACAGCGTCAATCCTTCCTGTGCCCATTTTTGCTGTTTTGTATACCAAAATAGGTCAGTGTACACTGTATTATTCATTGCTGTGATCTCTACCATCGCTGGAATACAATATTATGTTATAATAATGTTGTTCTTCACAGGTTCAAGTTTCCTCAGATTTTCATCATTTACAACACTGTTATTGTGATTACAATATGTAAGTGTCATAACTGAAATGCTAAACAGCCAATTCATGAAGAAGTGTGTAGTTGTATGTTCTATATAATTGCCAGTGTTGGAAGATGTAAAATCAAAATTGATTTTAGATAACTACTGTGAGCAAAATATTAACAAAGTAATAATCTTTGGAACATTAGAAATGTTTCTTGTGGTTCTTAAATGGTTTGAATTTTAGCATAATTATTCTGTGGCAACTAAAAGTTAAGTCAACTAATTAGGCATAGGGCCATGCATTATGCCAACATTTATTAATTCCTTGTTTCCTGTCCCCAAAAGAACATTCAACTAGTGTGGGCGGGCGGTTATTATAATTATATTTTTAATAACTAAATTTTTAATATTTTTGAAAATCATCAAAACGCTACAAAAACAAGCATCAGAAAACCAGTTAGCTGCCTCAGCAAAGAGAAATGAACCATCTATAGGGTCAAACAACCTTCAAAACAATTGACTTTGTTTGTGAAACTCCAATAAACAATTTTTTTTTCAATAAACAATCATATTTGTATGCTGAGATATGCTAACTGCACGAGAAATGCAGAAATTAGAGTTTATTTATTTATAAATTACAATAATAATTACCGATGCAGGTGACAAAAACTGGACACTGGTGGGTGTCAGGAAACAAGGTATTAACAAATGTTGGCCTTATGTTTACGTAGTAACTACTCAAAATTTACTTATAATATAACTTATGAGAAATGCCCACTATCTTCAGTCAATATGGTCAGTTAATTTAATTATATTGATATTCCCACTTTGATCTTCCATTCCTTTAGGCCACTACAAATAAATTCTCTGTTTCCCATCCTGGACGTAGGCATATTTGCATGCAGGTGGACGGTCCATTTCCATTACAAGATTGGCAGCTTTTCAAGCCATTATACGTATAGCCAAGAGTTCATAATATATTATATATATCTAAACCAAAACAGCCAAGCTGTAAAAAAAGAGTGCAGCCCCCAAGGTGAAAAAAGATGTGAAATCCAAGGTGGCAGCCAAGAAATGGCTGTGATGGTAGGTTAATGGCAAAAATTTTAATTATGACAATTCAGGTGAATTTGTGTTGCCTCTTCCACTAGGATTCGGCACCAAATTCACCTGAATTGTCGTAATTAAAATTTTGCTATTAACCTACCATCACAGCCATTTCTTGGCCGCCACCTTGGATTTCACATCTTTTTTCGCCTTGGGGGCCGCACTCTTTTTTTACAGCTTGGCTGTTTTGGTTTAGATATCACTTCTTTTTGCATTGCAAGCCACGAAGCTGGCCATATGGCTTTGATGCTTCTTTTCAACTTGTAAGGAATTGTGGAAGAAAGGAAGTAATTGTGTGTATAGCTTTTGTCTGATGAAATATTTGTATATTTAACATTGAATGATGATTATCACATACTGTAGTTAACAAGGTGACTTCTTACATAACTGAACTGTAGCTGAAACTCTCATTGTTTGTAGCTGAACTCTTTTCAGGGTGATTTGTTTCTAGCTGAACTCTCTATAGGAAGATTTGTTTCTAGCTGAACTCTTTACAGGGTGATTTGTTTGCAGCTGAACTCTCTACATGGTGGTTTCTTTGTAGCTGAACTCTCTACAAGGTGACTTGTTCAAGCTGAATTCTCTACAGGGTGGCTGAATTCTCTACAGGGTGATTTGTTTGCAACTGAACTCTCTACAAGATGATTTGTTTCTAGCTGATCTCTCTATAGTGTAACTTGATTGTAGCTGAGCTCTCTACAGGATGGTTTCTTTGTAGCTGATCTCTCTATAAGGGTGACTTGTTTCTAGCTGATTCCTGGATGACTTGTTTCTAGCTGATCTCTCTGCACGGTGACTTGTTTCTCTCTATAGGGTTATCTGTTTGTAATTGAACTCTCTACAGGATGGTTTCTTTGTAGCTGATCTCTCTACAGGGTGACTTGTTTCTAGCTGATCTCTGGATTACTTGTTTCTAGCTGATCTCTCTACATGGTGACTTGTTTCTAGCTGAACTCTCTATAGGGATTTCTGTTTGCGATTGAACTCTCTACAGGATGGTTTCTTTGTAGCTGATCTCTCTACAGGGTGACTTGGTTCTAGCTGATCTCTCTACAGGATGACTTGTTTCTAGATGATCTCTCTACACGGTGACTTGTTTCTAGTTGAACTCTCTATAGGGTTTTCTGTTTGCAATTGAACTCTTTACGGGATGGTTTCTTTGTAGCTGATCTCTCTACAGGGTGACTTGTTTCTGGCTGATCTCTCTACAGGGTGACTTGTTTCTAGCTGATCTCTGGATGACTTGTTTCTAGCTGATCTCTCTACACAGTGACTTGTTTCTAGCTGAACTCTCTATAGGGTTATCTGTTTGTAATTGAGCTTTCTACAGGATGGTTTCTTTGTAGCTGCTCTCTCTATGGAGTGACTTGTTTCTCTAGCTAATCTCTCTACAGGGTGAACTTGTTTCTGGCTGAACTCTCTACAGATGATTTATTTACAGCTGAACTCTCTACATGGTGGTTTTTTTGTAGCTGAACTCTCTACAAGGTGATTTCTTCTAGCTAATCTCTCTACAGGGTGACCTGTTCGTAGTTGAACTGTCTACAGGGTGATTTGTTTGCAGCCGAACTCTTTATATGATGGTTTCTTTGTATGTACAAGGTAACTCCTTCTAGCTGATCTCTCTATAGGGTGACTTGTTTGTAGCTAAACTATCTGCAGGGTGATTTGTTTGTAGTTGAACTCTCTACAAGGTGATCCTTCTAGCTAAACTCTCTACAGGGTGATCTGTTCATATAGCTGCACTCTCTATAGGGTGATATGTTTGTAGCTGAACTCTCTACATGGTGGTTTCTTTGTAACTAAACTCTCTATAAGGTGATGTCTTGTAGCTGATCTCTCTACTGGATGACTAATTGTTTCTAGCTGATCTCTCTAACTTTCTCTATAGAGTTATAACATGTTTGTATAGCTGAACTCTTTACAGAGTGGTTTTTTTGATTGGTTGCTGAACTCTCCAGCTACACGGTGATTTGTTTGTACTACAGAGTGATTTGTTTGTAGCTGAACTCTCTACAGAGTGACTTACTTGTAGCTGAACATTGCATAAAGTAACTTGTTTGTAGCTGATCTAGATGAACTCTCTACTGGGTAGCTTTTTTTTGTAGCTGAACCCTTTAAGCAGTGACTTGTTTGTAGCTGAATTCTCTACAGAGTGACTTGTTGTAGCTGAACTCTCTACAAGGTGACTTGTTTATAGCTGAATTCTCTTCAGTGTGACTTATAATGTTCTGAATCTCTACAGCAACATATTTGTAGCTGAACTCTCTACAGGGTGACTTGCTTGTAGCTGAATTGTCTATAAGATTAACTGTTTGTAGCTGAACTCCCTACAGAACAACTTGCAATGTCATATAATTCTATAATGGAGTAAGTTATAAATGTAGCTGCATGCTCTATTAGGGTGACTGTTCTATTAGAGTATCTCGATCTCGCATATGCTACACGTAGTTGGCTTTGGAATCATAACTCAGTGGTTTGTAATCCGATTCTCTATACTACTGCAAGGACTTTCTATGATAATTATTCCAGCTACACACCGATTTTCAGCTCACTGCTCTAAGCGGTTTGCCTGGTAGGCATGAAAACTAATAGTTTTTTTTTATTCATAAAAATTGATCGCGTAATTGCGACACAGGTTTGGTTTTGTATCATATCTCGATGGCCTTAACTGGATTCCTTTCAAACCACAAAAAGGCACTCCTACGATAGTTATTCCATCTACATAGCAATTTTCAACTCATTCCTTCTGGCGGTTTGCCCTGTGGGCGTGACAGACCTTCGACCTTATTTTACGCAAATAATCAGTCATAACTCCATGAATGTTCATCGGATTCCTACCAAACTTAGTACTGAGATTCGCCTTAATGCGCCCTTTAAGTTCAGCCCAATTTGAGCATGCATTTGTGTTTTATGGCGGATTTTGCAAAGTGTGCGAAAAGAAGAAAAAGTAGAAGAAAAAAAAACCCAAACTTTTGCCGCTCGTATATCGGAAATGGCTGGAGTGATTTCTTTAAATTTGGAATGTGGACTCCCCTACCTAGCCGGCACTTCTGTAGCAACTTTGGTTTCAATCGGATAAGGAATCACGGAGCTACAAAGGTGTGAAAATCGCGTTTACTTTCTTCCTGTAAATATACTCACGGTGTGGCGAGCCAGCTTCTTGTACCGCACGACACACTACCGTGTGTCTTGATCAAATTTGGAATGTGGACTCCCCTACCTAGCCGGCACTTCTGTAGCAACTTTGGTTTCAATCGGATAAGGAATCACGGAGCTACAAAGATGTGAAAACCGCGTTTACTTTCTTCCTGTAAATATACTCACGGTGTGGCGAGCCGGCTTCTTGGGCCGCACAACACACTACCGTGTGTCTTGATATAGGAACTCTTGGTATAACTGGTACAACCATAAAATGCTGCATGCCTGAAGCTTGTACCTTACTTTAAACATTGTAAAAATAACACAAATGTGTGAATTTGTGTTGACTTGATAGCACCGCTGACACTGTATCAGAGAACCATTACAGAAAATAATGGAAGAATACAGCAGGGGCGGATCCAGACTTATAGAAAGGGGGGTCAAAATGAACTGAGGCACTACATTGTCTCTGGTTTGATAAGGTGAGACCAAAAAAAAAAAAAAAAGGTCACAGCCAGCTGACAATAGCTGCCCACCTCACCAACCACGCATTTATAGCTGATAAAGTACATAAAAATCCTTCAAGAGCCTCCTTTGACCCCCCCCTGTATCCGCCCCTGGAATACAGAATAATAGAATATTTAGAGCTGACAGTAATCAGATTATGGTGGGCAGTGGATCTGTTATAAAATTCTTTATTAGAGTAGTACAATTACTGTGACTGTTCTATTAAAGTTTTGACTGCTCTATCAAGACACACGGTAGTGTGTCGTGCGGCCAAGAAAGCCGGCGACCACACCGTGAGTATATTTACAGGAAGAAAGAAAACAGCTTTTTCACGCATGCATAGCTCCATGGCCCCTTCTCCAAAGCACACTATTTTTGCATTATAGCTGTCCCCCAGGTAGGGTATGCCACACAGCAAATTTGATTAAATTCGCAACAGCCATTTGCGCGATATGGGCGTCCAAAATTTCATTTTAATTTCTTCGTTTTTTTCTTCTTATGTTGTACGGGGGCTTCGATTTATTTTTGCACACTTTGCAAAAATTGCTATAAAATGCAAACGTGTAACTCGATTGCCTCGATCTTTGGCACAAATGAAGAACGTGTAACGATGGATTCACGTACCAAGTTGTTGTAAATCTGAGTAATATTCAAGGAGTTATGGACGTTTGTTCACGTAAAATAGATCAAACTTCTGTCACGGCTACAGGGTAAACCAAGTATAGAAATAACTTGAAAATTGGTGTGTAGATAGGCTGATCATCGTAGCAGAGCCTTTTGATAGTTTGAAGAGCAATAGAGTTACAGCGACAAAGTTATAAAGCAAAAACTAAGCAAGTGTAAAATCGCGGGATCGAGATACTCTAATAGAGCAGTCACCACGGGGTAAAAAAGGTGTGCGAAAAATGTCGAAAAAAACTTACCAGAGTTCGAACCAGGGACCTCCATACCTAACACGTGCGTCCTTAACCACTGAACCACTGCTACCTTGACTGATCACCTCACTTAATTTCTGCTTTATAAATGAAATTTCTAGTTGAAATCTGCTTATAATCAAACATTTGTAATTTCATAGATCTACCAATAGAAGTACTCTGTGTATGTTCTTTTAGAAGTCCTCAAAAAAATGTGCACTCTATTAGAGTATTACAATAATATTATCAAATATTGAATTAAATCATGCAATGAAATACATTTATAAATCTGTCTTCAATAATCATCATTGTATCTACATAGAAAAGAAGAAATGTGAGTAAAAACAAACCTCAAAGTCAGCCATAGGCTGGTTTGGGGCCTTATAAAGTACAAAAAGGAGTGAAATCCACACAAAAACAGCCAAGCTGTGAAAAAATGGTGCGGCCTTAAAAATCCTGGGTGAAAACAGTTGTGAAATCAAAAGTGACGGCCAAGAAATGGCTGCAATGATGTTAATGCTAAAAAATTTTAATAATGGCTATGTGCATTGTTAAAATTTATTAGCATTAACATCATTGCAGCCATTTCTTGGCCGCCATCTTTGATTTCACAACTTTTTTCACCCAGGCTTTTTAAGGCCGTACCATTTTTTCACAGCTTGGCTGTTTTTGTGTGGATTAGACTATCCTGACTTTATTTCTTTGATTTACAGCACAAATACTGAAGACCAACAAGCCATCTGGTCCAACTGCCTGTTTAAAGTTTTAAGTATGTTTGATAACTGATAACTCTGTTTGGTCCTATTCACTCTGAAGGACATGAGGGCGAGCAAATTTCGTCATTATACTTGCAGCTTTTGTTTAGCACACATTTTAATAAGTGCACCCCTTCCAGTGAATTTTATTGCTATAAATACTTGCATGCCTACAATTGATATCGTTGTTGTTATTGCAAAATGATTACTTAAGTAATTTCTGCAGATCATTGATCATGAAATTTACAAAGATATATATTTATATATACAACCAATAAATACATTTGAGGTTCACTGAGATAATACAGAAATTTAATTGTATACACAACAAAGATATTGATGCATGGCAACATTTGTGACCAGATTTTGGAAAATCAGCTTCAGTATCACAGTTTACAACTCTATTATTTATGATTACAATAAGGCATTCCAAACTTCCAATCAGTTTTACAGTGGAACCATTATAGTCAGTACCCTGAATTGTAACAATTCTGTGAAATATTTTAAAAGGTGCATAAGTGCTTTAGTGGTCACACACACACACACATATACATAGACACACACACACTTGGTTACTTGGTAGCTGCCCACAGTACAATGAACCGTGATGGCAAAGTTCTAGGATACATCCTAAACCAGTAACAAGTTGCTAGCCCCAAAAAAGTTATGATGTCTTGTTAAGTCACCCATTCTCCTGAAACATCGACCACAAGCACAGTAAAAGTCTCTAGGTTGGAAAAAAAACATTAGCAGCACAAGTAATTGTACCTCTGTTTTGTGCTAGAACCAGGGCCGGAGGACCACTTTTCAGCTACTTGAATTTGTGAAAAGATCAAGATACTCTAATAGAGCAGGCATCAAATATACTCTAATAGAACAGTCATCGTGACACTCTAATAGAGCATTCAGTATAGAATATAGCCACTGTTCTAATCACACTGCTGTGTAAGCTATTACATCTCTGGTATGATTGTCTTTAAATTACTCAAAGTTCCAGTGAGTGAGTCATCTACACATGGCATTGTATTGGGCTAATTGATCATGCATGTCATGCATTAGCAGTTACAATCGTATGCTAAAGAACTAAAGATGTTAACAAAAGACTTTTCTAGCCTCCAGATGCCATTTCAGAGCATCTATTTTCAAAAGTTTCCCTGGGGGAGCATGCCCCCATACTCCCTAGCTTGGCATGTCAGCTCTGTGTGCTTAGCACATGCAATTGAGCAGCTATCACTTGAAAGCAGATAATCTCTGATTTAAAGATCATTAATTTTAATAAAAACAGAATAGTATGCATGACTATGACCTCCACTGTAGCTAGTCCATGCATGGCCGGGCCACTCAAAATCACTGGGCTCCGGCCCTGGCCAGAACATCAATCAACAGCACTGGAACACATCTCTGACCACTGCTTACGATCCTGACACAACTGGAACCATTCATCCCCAATTTGATTTATAGTTTAATGTCATGGTAGTCTGCAATAGCCATTCTTCCTTACCAGAGCACACACACACACACACATATACAGCACACCAATACACACAATTCAAACACATACAAAACTAAATTGCTAGCTATACTACAAATAATTACTTTAGATAAAAGTCCTTGGCAGAGGATACGAAATGATTATAGTTGTAAATAACAGGTGTTAAAGCAATGGCACGCAAATCACCCACTACGTACCTCATCACTCCATCTCTTCTTAGGTCCATATGATGGCCGGCTTCACATCAGTTCACCAAACAGGAGTTGTTTAGGGGTGCGACCCTCATCCATACAACCTAAATGGCCTAACCATTGCAATCTCCTCTCCAAACAGCAATCAGGAATTGACCAAAGCATGCCAAACTGACAATTGTTGAATAATAATATGCTCATTTCACTGTTAGTATCTTGATACTCCCAGGATGGTACTAACACAATGATTGTGGAAAACAGTTAACCTACACTACACGCATCTGGGGCCTTTAGTGTCCATGTTTCAGCACCATACAACAAGATGGAAATGACTACTACATTGTAGAAAGTTCCCTTAGTATGGACAGAAAGATTATGATTGGAAAATATTGATATCCGAAGGGAGCCAAAGGCTTTAGATGCTTTGGTGATCCAACAATTAACCTCATGAGTAGTTTCACCATCAGATGACAGATTCGCACACACGCACACACGCACACACACGCACACACATGCATACACAAACACATTTGAATTTTTATTTTCAAGCACAAAATTATTACTATTTTTCCAAAATCTGGTCACATTATTTTACATGCTTACATGTGAAGAAGGATGTCAAATAACGTAATATGAAACTTGTTGTGTCATAACTCAATAATAATGTAGTCATCATTGTGCATTGATATCCACTCCATCACTATACTAAAATCAGCATCCTATTTCTATACAGTGGCATTTCTTATACTACCATTGGTGATTGGTTTTTTACCATTTCTTTGTTCTGACCAAAATCTATTTGAAGCACTAAAAGCTCCAACAAGATTTTGTCAAGCACAAGGTAAGTATACAATGGCATTGTGTGTGCATGCATGTGCATGTGTGTGCGCTTACAAGTACAGTGTATATATGTGTGTGTGAGTGTATGTGTGTGTGAGTGTGTGTGTGTGTGTGTGTGTGTGTGTGTGTGTGTGTGTGTGTGTGTGTGTGTGTGTGTGTGTGTGTGTGTGTGTGTGTGTGTGTGTGTGTGTGTGTGTGTGTGTGTGTGTGTGTGTACATGTATGTGTCTATGTGTGTGTACATTTTTTTTGCGTAGCATCACAGCCAGCCAAGTGATAATGCACTGGCTTAGTAATCACAGGGTTCAATCTACGTTTAATGCTTGGCAATGTCCACATTGCCTCTACACACCCAGCCTTAATTATATAGAGACCTGTTAATTGGAGAAACAGTCCACCCAGTTGTGTCATCTATAGATACCTGGGAAGCAAATGTCAACTGTTCATGCCTGTCAAGATATCAGGTGACCACACCTTAACCTTAGTGCAGCCCTCTAGCTCCTGCTTGCAGAGTACTATAATCCTTCCCCAGTAGGAGTGACTCATAGGAAATGACAGACCACAAATGGCAGACCACAAATGGCAGTATGAAACAGCATGTATGTGGCGGCTGAAGGCTTTGCCTTTGCTTTTATAATATTTCTGCATTGTGCATATGTGAATGTCTTGTCAAAAACCCACACAGTTTACACAATTCCCAAATTTCCTATTATTGTCATGATTTACCATGTTTTAGCCTATTATGGTGTAGTTTAGGAATTATAGCAGTCAACAGCAACAAAAGCAAAAGAATTGATTTTTTTAGCAACTGAAAATAAACAGCAATAAATTCTTTTACATTAATTTATAGAGTTCACCATGAATCAGTAAATCCATCAAGGTACAGTTTTGTCCCTATCTTCTTTTACAAATACAAGTGTGTAGGTGTTTCAGATGAAGAAGCAACGACAATCTTTTTACATCCCCCAGATCATAATAACAAACACAAGTGACATGCATGCATACTCTTGAGGCTTGAGGCTATTCAAACAGGTAAATACTAGGGCTGGGAGATTAAATCGATTGTGGGATTAATCGTGATTGTCTCTGAACACCGTGATGTTGATATGTAATATAAATAATCATGATGTTGTGACATCACATGAAAATGTAAAATAAATTCAAAATAATGACACAGACTGTTATGGAAGAACATGATCCACAGAACAAGCCTATACACTTCTGAGACAGTTCATTATATGAAGAATTCTTACTACATAGTTAAAAGCTTATCTGTTAGAAATTCTAAGGATACTATTATTCATTGTACTGTTTGTATTAAACTGTAACTGCCTATGGCCTTAATTGTGTTAAACAGTTGTACACAATTTAATTCATCGTGTATTGTTAAAATAAATAATTTATATACAAAGTAGTGCATACACAGTGCTATTGATTCATGTAAAGTTGTAACATCATGATAGTTATCATAATTGTGATATGTTGCATCCTAAAATCGTGAAAGCAGCAAAATGTCACAATCGCTCAGCCCTAGTAAATACATGTAAGATGGTATAATAGGTTGAATTTATTTGAGACTTGTTTCCCTTGATGACTGCTGAAGTTGCATATCTTTGTCCTTATGGCATAATTTCACAGTATTCAGAACTTCAAATCAATGAATAGTTTGGATAATTACTGAAGGTCATTCAGACCTTGCTCTATTTTTTTAATAAAACATACACCTGTCATCAAAATACTCTAATAGAACAGTCACTTGTAGTGTCCATATATATGATCATGGGGAGTGTAGTTTGTCTACATAATTAAGGCCAGCTAAAGTAAAACTATTTTTATGAATTTTGTCGCATAAAATATTTCTGTGCTTATTTTAACTGCATGCAGTAGTATTTTGAGGATTTTTGGGGACTCTACTATGAAGTAATACTCCACTTAGTGACTATGGAGTGTATTACAGGTCTAGACATATATCACATCTGATGGTATGTTAGTAATTTTGACTTTCTTACACCAGTCACACAATAACTCAGATGTTCTATATATTAATGTTACAGTGGAACCTTTTTGAACAAATTTCCCAAACTGAAGACAGCATAAAATATCCAACATGGTTGACTTTATACATTTTTACCACTGAAAGAGGAAAACCTCTCTATTACAATAAAATTTAGGTCTATAATAATTCTGGGTCCCAAAGTGTCTGTTATTGAGAAGTTCCTCTATATTTGATTGTGTACTAATTTGCAATATATTGTTTTGTTCCAATAGGATTTATTCTTCATACTGGAATTCTGTGCTTTCTTGGCTTCTGGTTATTCCATTTGGCACATTTGCTGTATGCATTGGCCTTCCCAATCAAGGCCAAAAATTTGATGCAAGAGTATACCACAGCTTTTCATACAACAGAAGTAATACTTGTGTTGATTCTAGGATCCCTACCTGGTGCTGTCATTGTTAGTACTTCAAATTACCAGATTAACAGGTTCCCACCAGATTTGTGTACTGCTGCCAACCTAAACATTTTCTTTCACACCTTTGTACTGCCAATTGCCATCTGTACTACATTAGGATTAATCATGTCATTTACAGCTTTCTGGATTTTACGCCGAGTAAGTGTATTATTGTGTTACACACTTACACAATGTTTTATACCACAGTTTGTTTGTTTGTTTCTTTCTTTCTTTCTTTCTTTGACTACTTATTGTTGATTTTATGTTTCAGATCTCCCACCCACATTGCTATGTTTCACTGCCTAAATTTGTCATTACATTTCACCATTATTCAATCATCTCAAAGTTTAATGATTGTTGAAAGTAACAAAAGTTAACATAGCTAGGCATACTGGAAGGCAGATGGGCTGAAGACCCACCTCAATATTCAGGGGAGGAGCTTTAACCCTTTCACTTTGTATGATAGTGGAATAGGATATATAATACTCTAATAGAGCATTCAGCTAAATCTAATAATACAGTTAGGTATGTAGAATAATGTGCTACCTGTCTGCCTTAGCTAGTGGCTTAATTCAATTATACTGTATTTCACTTTGGTTATAATAAATTCATGGCCAGGATTTATATTTTTACATGATTTGAACTGAACAAAATTGTACACCCTATACAGTGCAGAAGATGTCTGTCTGACTTTACTGTAAATTTTGTCCCATATTACAGAACCATCAGCTAAATACAGCCAGATTGGAAAAAGAAGCACCACATAAAACCAACCTTCTTGTAGCAACAGCAAAGAGTTTCTGCACTGGCTTTTCAACTCCTGAAAAGAAATTGTTCTTCCTATTTTGGTACTACATTATAGTGGTGGTAACTCTACTGGCATTTTTTACTGCAGTGTTACAACAAGCAGATCCAACATCTGATCACCTACATGATTACATTAGTTGCTCTGTTGCTGGTTACAAACCAGAGTGTGAAGTATACAAAGAAAAACTAAGGAATACAAGTAATACCGGTTATTTACTTGATATGTTTGCTACAATGTTACTATGTTCAGTTACTCTGAGTAATTTAACATATGTGCTACAGTTCTCTGCAATAAAACAATTTTACTTGAAAATTTTGAAACATGCACAAAGAATTTAAAATGACACTTTAAGGCACATTTTAATTATGTATATCAATGGCGGATCCAGGATGGGGCATTTGGGGCAAATGCCCCCCCCCCCCCCCCCCCCCACTTTGTGGAGGAGCCATGCTGGCATGCAGCCATATTTCTGATTAAAGCACTAAACTTTGTCAGGCCAAGATCAGTTTATAAAACTCATGAAGATATGCACATTTTACTAGCATTTATTACAAATTCACCAAACCTAAGCGAACCAAAGTGAAACTAACTGCGAAATTGTCACCCAGCACCTTCGTGCGTACTAAGCGCCTCTAAAAATATTTAACGTGTTGCTATTTTAAAAACAACTTTTAAGACTTCACAATCAAAAACCAACAGTGTGACACTGCTAAGAGGTGGTTATTTGCTGCTTCAAAAATGCAGCAACTAACAAGAGAATCTGGTTCTCCCAAACTACCTACAACCACCTACAAGATTAGATTAGATTAGATTATCGATTTTTACCTACAACTTAACCTGTTTGTGCCCCTCCCCTTGCCAGCTCCTGGATCCGCCCCTGTATATATATATGTATGCACACTTTACATAACAGTTAGTTTTATAATTATTGATGGCTCTATGAAACACTATAGAATTGCAATGTAATCAACAAAATTGCATAATCCAATTTGTACAATTATGCATGCATGGTACACTGTAAAAATTTAGTAGTGAATTGCTCTGCCACAATACTCACTACTTTTTGTAGCAAACGTCACTACTTGGTGGTCAATACAGTGACGTTCACTACAAAATTAGTAGTGAACGTCACTACACAAAAATAGTGAGTATTGTGGCAGACATTAGTAGTGACGTTCACTACATTTAGTAGTGACGTTCACTAGTTTGTTTTTACTGTGTACAGTGGATCCTCGCTTATCTGAACCTCAGTTATCCAAACACCTCGATTATCCAAACACTAAGACTGACTGTTCTATTAGAGTAATTGAACAGAGATCTGTATATAAATTGAACAAATTCACTTATCTGAACATTTGTCTAACTCTAGGAACAAGAGTGTTCGGATAACTGAGGATTATACTCTATGCAAAATAATTAAGCATGCTATGGCTCTTATTTATGTGTCCAAGGAGCACTCTGAATTAGGATCAAGAGATATTCAAGTATTAGTGATTCAACTGTTACTGATATGGTTTTCTAACACACCAAAATACTGATTTTAATGTGCTAGCTAATTTTTTACAGTTTATAAAGCTCAGCCCATGCAAAATAACACTGATTACATCACTTGCCTATAGCTATATGTGTAGAAGTGTATTTCATGTATGGGCAATGAAAGGATGAAAAGAGCAGCAGAAAGAGCACTATAAGATCTACACTGTATGAATCAATGAGAGGTGCATGGTCAAGAGTATCAGTTATATTAATTTTCTAGGAGTAATTTAAAACTTGATGCTGCAAAATAATTAAAGGAGCATACTTGCAGCTAGGCTATAAACCTTCTGTGTACCCACGTCTTTTGATAAAATCAATCATCTAATCTAAGCCCCAGCAAAATAAGACAGTCAAATAGTGCAATAGAGAACAAAAGGAAAGAGTGCACAAACTGAAATTTAACCTCTTCTCCTTGACGTCTACATTGCTATATATATCAACAATAATGGTCTAATTTCCTACCATACCACAGTTAAAGTGTTATAACTTTTCATGCATGTTCTTTAAGGCACAACTTTTATTTGTACTTTTGAATTAAACCATTTTTTCTTGTGGTTTTCCACTGAAATAACAAGCATGGCTGGTACATTTATAATGGTAACAATTAAGGCATGAAGGCTGCAGTAAAGTAGAGCTGTTCCCCCTGCTCTCAGTGATTCTGGATAATAGTGGTAAAGAGTTGCATGGTCAAAATGCAACTCAAAAAAGTGAGTACTGCATCCCTACTACTATATAGCACTTTAGATATGCTACTGCAAAGTCTGCAATAGAATTTAGTATATCCCTAGCTTAGATCTAGCCACCTGTATTCAAGGCTGACTGTAACACATATTGAGTAGTGATGATGTTATGACATGATGATGTTAGAATATATAATACAACACTATCATGAACTATAGTGGAGAAATCTACGTGCCCCATATATGATGTTACAAATTAGCAAATTGTGGTTGCACTGTAGATATACATTTGTCAATATGGTCAACAAGATTGTCAATAAAAATGCTTTTAGTTAATTTTATTAAAATAAGCACCCTATATATTGTACAGACTATTGGTAAACACGCTATAATTAGTACAGCCAAATCTATAGCTATTAATATGCATATGACACCAGAAAATTTGGGATTGCTATGTGTAGACCCAAAGCTGAGGTAGCATGAACAAACATCCCTAAGACTTGAGGTTTGAACATACCTAAGGTTTGTTATCATCTGCATTGTGCTGAATACAGAAGTGTAAAAAACTCGAGATAAAAATATCTGTCAAAACTATAGATATATACAGTTCCAGTGTTGTACATTCAACTCTTAACTGGAGGACATGGAAGTTCCTGATTTAAGCTTTGGAGCCTCCCATGTTGTAACAACAAGTAATATCATTTATTAAGTCAGACCCTGCATGCATGTACTGAAGGATAGGTTATCCAACTGCACAGATATAATTTTGTGACTGTTAGTCTGCATACATATATACAGTGGAATGTTGGTTATCTGAACCATGTATGCACAAGGCCCTCAGAATTTGTATATATCTTGAAGCCAACATGCCATACATACAAGCCAGGATTTGCATACAAGATTTAAGGTTTGCATGTATCTGTGCATAAATATTGCACAGTATTTATTAATAAATAATCTCTGCTTATAAATCAAGTGCATGGTCACTGCAACACAACTGAACTCATGTAGTCCCCACAAAGTGGAAACTTGTACAATTGCAGTACTGAGGATCCAGGCTTCACTGCATTAATATACATAATCTTTCCAATATCACTGCACGCTAGTTCCTAGCTCTCAAGTGCATGTGTTAACAATACTACCATAAACACTCTATTAACCAGGGGTGGATACAGGATTTTACTAAGGGGGGCACACAGGTAGAAGTCACTCCACAGTGTACGAAGCACACTCTGCGAAATGCAAAGCATAAGCTTTCTAGGGGGGTCTGGGGGTATACCCCCCAGGAAAATTTGAAAATTTAACATTCTGAGATTAAATTTGGTGACAGTTTTGACTGAAATTTGTTGATAGTTCAAACACTGGAAGATGCTGAGTTAAAAACCAGAGAATTTGTTTAAACTGCTCCCTAATACAATTTTGAAAACTTAACATTGTGAGATTGAATTCGGTGGCAATTGCGACTACAATTTGTAAATGCTTATGAAAATTCAATGCTTGAAGCTACTGAGCTGTTAGTAGCTATAAAGTCTATAAAGAAATTTTGAAAAATTGACTTTTTGATAATGATTTTGATGCTAATTTTGGCTGAAATTAAGGTGAAAATTTTAGATTTAGCATAAGGTCCCCTGCACAAGTATCACAAAACCTTTAGTAGTAGTAGTAGTAAAAGGCTTTAAATAAAGTGTAATGTTAAAAATACGTAATGACACAAACAGTAGTTATAGCTATATGAGCAAGTTGCTGGTAACAAGTACCAGACCCTGAAGTTACGTACTTAACTTTAAGGATATAGATAGTCCTAGCATTTGGTGTGCAGCTGCATCTCCAGAGAATTTATAAATATAGTCTCTAGGGTATGGATAGAGTCATTAACTCAATTTAGAACAGATTTTTAGTTGTTCAAAATGATAAACAGTGTTTTATAATATGTTACTCTTGACTGTTTTATTAGAGTAAATGACTGTTCTATTAGAGTACCTCGGTTTCTAAACGTAGAGGGTGCTCTATCCCACCTAGTTCCCTTGTGCTATGTCTGTATGAGTAACAATTTGCTAGAGACACATTTATTATATTACACATAGTCATAAACTGCATAAAAAATGTTTGAATTATGTCTAAAATGCCTAGCTATGTTCATTCAGTAAGTATACACTATAAAAAAATTCTGAAGGGGGGGAGGGCACTGCCCCCCCCCCCTGGATCCACCCTGTTAACTGGGAATAAAGAGTGGAGAATTGAAGAAAAGATTATGCATGAAGCTATTTTCATAAAAGAGCATTTTAGCACCATCAAAATTTATTGCAGGTTGCAGGAGAGTAGGGCGAAGGGTTTCCAAAGATTTCAAAATTTTACGTTTACAACAGGTGCAAAGAAAGGACCTCTGCAATCAATCCAGTCATAATGAAAAACTCAGATGATTCCCAATAGGCCACTTATTATTAATTTATGTTTTAGGACAGAAAGTTAGCCTAAACCAATGCAGGCGGGCGGCTCATTATTCATTACAGAATATTACATGTACCTGCAGTGTTTTATTCAAGTTGGTTGAATGTTCCATTAGAGTATCTCAATCTTTTATTAATACTTATTGAGAAGTAAAAGGGTTTAAAGTCCCTTCTTCTGACATTAGGGTTGGTCTTCAGTCCATCTAGCCTTCCTCCCTCTGTGCCTAGCAGGTCCTAGCTAACTATTAAGTACATAAGTTTGCTTATAACTTCTATATATCTACAATCATTAATCATTGAGATGATGAAATAATTATATAATGGTGAAAACTCATAATAATGATTAAATTTAGGCAGTGAGATATAACAATTAATGCAGATGGAGAATCTAAAACATAAAATTAACAATAAGTGGCCTTAGAAATGTATGCAGCTCCACCATTGTGCTGTCAGCAGAGATAAACATGTAGCTAGCTATTCATATACTTTGTATCAAAAGGCACCCCTCAGGCTGATCATGAAGCGACATTGAACAATGAAAAATTAAGCCCGTAGCTTTAGCCATTATCAAGTGCAAACCTCCATGATCCCTAATATACAGTGATGAGTAAGACAATATACAACATAAGTTAGATTCAGGGGTACCATACACTAATGCCCACAGGATGGTCAGTACAGGAGCACTTACACTATTAAATTACAATACAAATAATAATTATAGCTATAATAGTATGCAAAAAAGTTCCAGCTGTAATTAATCTGCATGCATGATAGATCCCAGTTCAGGGAGGCTCTAGAATTAAACATCCTGTGTGAGCAGGAGACAGCAATGCGAGCAGCCTGCTCAAACAGGAATCGTAGTTTTCTTCATCACCTGACAAGCATTAGCTACTTGGACAATTGTGTCTGGCATAAAACGGCCTAAACAACCAATCTCAATGAAAATAAGAACCATTAAGCCAGAAAGCTGAAGTTCATGTTGTAAACAGCTACATTGCATGCTCTTCCTTCCAAGCTCTAGCAGCCAAAAGATGTTGCTACGTAGTTAGTTTGAACATAGATTTGCAGGCTATAACTTGTAGTCTGCAAATATATGTTCAAACTCAGAAGGCTTATAAGCTTTCTGTGTACCCACATATTTTGACAAAATTGATAATCAAATTTAACCTAATAGATATACAGTGGAACCTCAGTTATATCCAAATCCCTTGGGACCAGAGGTGGTCCATAAGTTTGAATAATCCATATCTCTGAAACTGTATATAGATAACCTTTAAAATAGATTTCAGGATTATCAACTACCCTAATAGAACAGTCACTAGGATTCACAGGCTGTGCCTTTTTCCTGAAACTTCTATACTGACACTCTAATAGAGCAGTCATTTCCGTAGTTTGAAAATCCGGATAAGTGGGGTCCAGACAACTGACGTTCCACTGTACTAACCCCAGGTATACAACAAACAGGTGGAATTATATTGGAAACCAACACCAAGTCAGGCCTGCTATTAAGGAGGAAGGCTGGTTGGAATGGTACTAGGAGGGCAGACATTAGCAAGATAGCCTACAGGGAAGGTCAGGTAGAACTTTAAAAAGTTAGGATTGGTAAATGCTGAAAGCTGTAGTAGTTAATGGTGTTAAGTTGGTTACTAACAATGTTCTTAGTGGAGTACCCCAAGGATCAGTGATGGGCCCTCTCTTTTTAAAATTTATATTAATGACCTCCCAAGTGTGATAACATCTCCAGCATTGTTGTTTGCAGACAATGTCAAGATGTATTGTCCAATTGTTAACCAGCAAAGTTCTACACAACTGCAACAAGATCTTTTATTATTAAAGGAATGGTCTAAGAAGTGGCTACTTAACTTTAATATAGCAAAAACAGTGATCATGCATTTGGGGAATACTAACCCGTGTTATACATATTTCATGGATGGTCAACCATTACAAGTTGTGTCTGAGCATAAAGACTTGGGAATAATAATTGATTCTAATATGAAATTTCATAGTCAAACAACTGCTGTTGCAAAAAAAGCTAACCGTATTTTAGGACTTATTAAAAGAACATTCAACTCGCTAAACACCAGATCACTTCCTATACTTTATAAATCTATAGTAAGACCAGTGATGGAGTATGCCAATGTTGTCTGGGGACCTAATTATATTGGTGACTGTCAGATGTTGGAAAAGGTACAAAGAAGAGCTACGAAATGTATTCCAGAACTTTTTAATTTAGTATGATGATTGTTTAAGTGCTCTAAATCTTCCTTCACTATCTTACTGAAGACATCGTGCAGATATGTTGATGGTGCACAATATTTTACATGGCAATGTCAGTTTACAGTCTGAAATGTTTTTTCACTAACAATTGTCTATAGTGCAACAAGAGGACACAGTCTCAAATTGTTCAAGCCACATGCACAAAGATCTGTTCGAAGTAATTTCTTCTCTATAAGATCAATAAATGCTTGGAATAGTCTACCTAACGAAGTAGTGTCAACTAACTCTATAGCTTTAAGATTTTATTTGATAATTATTATCTCTAATGATTTTCTTTTCAGGATTTCACAGAGATCTCAATGAGATTTTATAGGATCATATCAAAACATATGTATGGGATTTGTCAAATCAAGCATTTTCAGGTGGTCAACATTAAAAGTTTTCAAAACACTGGGTTAAACCCTTAAAAATTAAGAATTATGCATTAGCTAAATTTAATATCAGTTTAATATCTTTTTTGAAACCTCAACTTGGTAAAACAGGCTGATTATAAAATCTCATCATTCCCTGTCATTCGTTGTCCAATGCAAAATACATGTACTTTTACACTACATACAAAAACACTAATTTACAACCTTTAACTCACAAAATCTCTACAGCACACCATACAATAAAAGAAAGCCCTTGAATTTCTCTATCCAATTCCGACCGTAAAAATGGGAAAATGTCACCATAGCGACAGTTATTTACTGTTGATGATGACATAATACGCGCTCCATACATTAACCTATTGGAAAATTTAATCATCTCGGCAGGAAAATCCCAATTTACAAGTTGTTATCCTCAACCAAATTCGCTAAATTTGGTATCATACTACGCAGCGAAGGATGCTTAATAAGACTCCGACCGTACAAATTGTTAAACAGGTTAGTTTACAAATTAAAAACACGTGTTTTTACGGGCATTCTGAACACGTATATTTCGCGGTACAAGGCTCCTTTTTAGCTTCCCCTTTATTACTACACAAAGAACTTACACATGAATCGAATCGCCTTTCATCAAGGAGTCCGATAAACCAAACTTCTTGTCTGTCAACCAGAGTACGCGGAAATTATGGCGCTTTGTTTAAAAGATGGTGTTATTTTATATGAAACGGGCGTAACCCATTCGGAAATCCGGAATATCTTACGCAAGTTTTGATATGATCTCGCTAAGATTTCACAGATTTCACTGTGAATTTACGGCACTGTATGCAACAGCTAATAGTTAAGAAAATGTACTTCGTGGAGTCTTAATCTGTATGAGCGTTCTACCTTCGGTAACTTTCCACTTGCTGAGCTCTCGTCTTGGTTGCTACAAGTGCCCTCCCCTTGCTAGCTCCTGGATTCGCCCCCGCTACTTCCATCCCGAGTCCCAGACCCGTAGCCAGGGGGGTTCGGGGGATTCTGAAGAACCGCCCTCTTGGAAAAAAGGTCCACAATTTCAGTAAAAGGTCCACAATTTTAGCAAAAAGGTCCACAATTTTAGTATACAAGTCCAAATTTTCAGGAGCAAAAGTCCATTAGCTATACAGTTTACTAGATACCACTATAATAAGAAGCTAAAATAAGTGCTCCGAGTAACTCATTCAGTGCTTGCATTAAATGCAATGCAAGATCGAGATACTCTAATAGAGCAGTCAACCACTCTAATAGAACAATCACTCTAATAGAACAGTCACAATTACATTTTCTTTTAAAAGCTACTTAATTTACATGTAGATTGTCTAAACCGAGCTTTCATTAAAATATAAGATTTTGGTGGACAAGCCCCTCTATGCAGAGCCCACGAATAGCATCCATGCTTCAACTCCATGCAATGTGTAAATTTCATTGTTTAAGACACTCTTTGTTCTGCTACACTGCCCCTGTTGATCATGGCAGAGTGCTCAATCTTTCCCATTCTTATTCACTGTGACATTCCAATATATTATATTTAGACACATGCATGTGCAGATGATATAATTACAGTAGCAGTAGAGATATTTTTCCAGATATCATTCATACAGCTGGTCTTCAGCTTACCTAAAAAAATTGTTATTTTTATTGACTGAAATGCCACTAAATTCAACCTTTTAGTATCTGTTTTCAAAAAATTTTCTGGGGGGGGGGGGGGGGCATGCCCCCAGACCCCCCTAGATTGGGTGTGCTTCGCACACCCAGTCTCAGTACCTTTATTAATCATCATGCAAGTAAAGGTCCACTTTTGGTCAAAAAGAACCCCCCTTTCAAAATTCCTGACTAGCTACTTTATTTTTATTATTATTATTAATTAGCAAAGCCCACCAGGGGCAACACGCTAATGTGCATTACAAATCACAAATTGTTTAGCTTATCTATAATGTTCTTAAAAGTGTCAAGGTTAATTGCGTTAATGTTGTCAATTTTCAAGTTATTCCAATCAATAATTGTTCTCGGCAGAAAAGAATACGGGCCTGCGAGTCCTGCCCATTCGCATGCTTGTATTGCCAATGCCGGTTACACATCCATTACTGTGCCTTGTTGCAAGCTTTCAATAACTCGTTAATCGTAGTACGAGATCGCCTATGCAAAATTAGGTGGCTGCGATTTCCGTAATGTTACGGAAATGTTACATTATTTTACATATATTACAAACTATCACACTAAATACAACAGATAAACTAAACTACTTACAAGCTACACCTACTTAACTACATTATAAAACTTAAACAAAACCTATAGTGTCCTCCGAGCAAAGAGCATAGTATCTGAGGACTAGTCTCGTGCCCAGACCGCTTTTTTTCTTTTTGTGTGGGGGCGGAGAAAAAAAGGGTCTGGTGGATCTCCAATACATTTTTTGTGCAGCCGGATTGGGGATCGTTGATTAGTGGTGATGAATAGCAAAGGCTTGTTAACGAAGCAACAATAGGAAATACGGAGCGCGTTTGTTGGCAAGGCTGCATCCTTGGGTACGCGCGCCGTATTTCCTATTGTTGCTTCGTTAACAGGCCTTTGTTATTCATCACCACTAATCAACGATCCCCAAAAGTTGTAGATCCGGCTGCACAAAAAATGTATTGGAGATCCACCAGACCCTTTTTTTCTCCGCCCCCACACAAAAAGAAAAAAAAGCGGTCTGGGCACGAGACTATCTGAGGACGGAAATATTTATTAGTTGGGATTTCGGATCTCGGATTTCAAGCAAGATTTCAGTGATAGGCGTCCAAGATTTCACCCTGTTGCGGACCCCTCGCAGGACTCACAGGCTTATGCATATTTTCCCTGTAATCATATATCATATCATATCATTAAGCCCCCCATATACGTCATAGGTACTAGTACTGGTAATATACCCTGTATTCGCTATCTATGCACGCATGCGTCACCTGTTCCGTTTTAAAAAGGCGGGAAATTCAATTGGGGAAATTGGTGTTTGGCCCGAGGTTTGGCCTCTTCTTTGATTGATGGCAGACCGAGATACTCCGCTTTGTTCATCGTCTGGGCCTTCAATGTCTACTACCATTAGAAGAGGGAATCAACCGTACATTAAGACATCAAAACTAAAAGGATTAATGTCAACAGGTAAGTTATAAAGCGCAGATTGTCATAGATAAGGTCATCTGTCCGGCCTAGCCTCGCCATATGATCTCTTGTGGCCAGGGGAGTCCGGAATATGCGATTAGTTATTAGCAAGAGTTCATAATATATATACTAAGGAGAGTATCCTACTCTCATATACCCCTGTAGAAAGGCGTATCGTGAAGTTATGACGTAACGACAAGATGTTGTGGTTTGATAGCCGTATTCGCGAATGGCCTAGTAAGAAACGCCTACGAAGCGGTCTTAACCCATGAAGGAACGATTGTAGTTGGGTGAGAAACACTTAGAGCTGGAGTTAATTTGGTTGCTAGCGACGTTGGTAGGCACGCGTTCAATCGATACCATGTTCAACTAATGACATCATTAATTATACAAAGAAAAACGGGCGAACTCAGAAGTGTTACGTCATAACTTCACGATACGCCTTTCTACAGGGGTATATGAGAGTAGGATACTCTCCTTAGTATATATATTATGAACTCTTGTTATAAGTCTCGCGTGGCCAGACCGCTTTTTTCCGTATATTGGGTGGGGAAAAAAGGGTCTGGTGCAACTCCAATAGCTGTTTACTTCTGAGCCGTCCCCACATTCCGGGGACGCTAATTGAATAACATTGGTCACAAAGGAGGTGCCATGACGTCAGTAAAACTATGAATTATTCCTACACTCCTGCTCCGGTTGTGAGTCTTGTTACACGATGAGGATTAACTTTCAAGACGCTATAAAAGAGACATCGGAGCAAATTAAGATTCGTTTAAAGGATAAACAGATCTCTAGTTAACTTACTGACGTCATGGCACCTCCTTTGTGACCAATGTTATTCAATTAGCGTCCCCGGATTGTGGGGACGGCTCAGAAGTAAACAGCTATTGGAGTTGCACCAGACCCTTTTTTCCCCACCCAATATATGGAAAAAAGCGGTCTGGCCACGCGAGACTAATTAGTTATATAGTACTCACCTTGTATGTACCTGTTGTAGCAAATCCGTTGAACCGAGCTTCGTCGAGAACGCGAAACTGTCTACTCTGGAACAATCTAAAGTACTTTCTAACGCTACATGATTGTTACAAAACTACCAACTTTCTACTATATTTACTTACAGTAAGGTGGGCCTTAAAAAGAGCAAAGTACTTCACTCTAAAAATCTACCTAGAGTATCTACAGCTCTAATCTTTCTTATCATTGTCCTCCACGTGTTCACAAATTTGAAGGTCACATGCTACTTTCATCTTAGTACAGCATGACTCTCTAATCTGTATGGCCAGCCTACCTTTTGTGGTTGGGGTGGACCAGTTCTGAACATAATTGGCTATTTTACTGGAAGTCTGTCATTTAACTCCACTATCAAATGAAAGTAAGTAGCTAGTTTGAGGATTAGAGAGTGTGCCAACTAGGGCATGTCTCAGGCATAAGCGACATTGAACAGTGAAGAAATCAACCCCATAGTGTTACCTGTTGTCAAGTTATGCTTGGCTGAAGGCACCAGTCGCTCAGTTAAAAATTCTATCCGAGTCAGTAGTAGAAACTTGTTGGAAGTGTTTGGGGTTGCTCAGAAGGGCATTTTGAGTGTGACTGTTGTTTGGGTTTCAACTCAGATATACACAATAAGAGTCTTAGCTGTTTTACACTTTTATTAAGTTTGTATAGTAGTAGCTAACCTGTATATTCTGCACCGACCCCAGCTGCTCACTCAATAGAGTGGTAACACCTGGGAAAATTACAGCTGATAATAGGCAAATATTGTGATTTTGAGACTGAAAGTATGATAGAAGAGTTTCACAATGTTATATATTGGCAAATCAACATACAATAATTCATTATTGTTTAAGTGTTGTTTGGTGACAATCGCTTTGTCGAGTTGAGCTCCTGATAAATGAAGTTCTCCACACTTTGTAATTACTCATATAGTAGATGTAGACTAGCTTTTTTGTGGTTTGTAATGATTTCATTGCTTACATAGCCACAAATGTTGGCTTATACAAACAACCTCGAAAGGTTTCTAATGGAATTTTGCAAAAATGGTAGTATGTTCCTGCGATAAAACTAATAAGGTCTATACAGTAACTATCTGTTTTTGGAAGTTTTAAAACCAGGCACACTCCTGGTTTCGAGGGGTCCGCAACTCCCTTGAAATCTCGTACAGCCCTCTTTGAAATCTTGTTGAAATCTCTGAAAATTGTTGTAAAGTTCCACATATTTCCTGTATACTTCCGTATTTGCAGCGTCACGTATACTATGTCCAGCATCCCCACAAGTTTGCAGAGAACTCGAAAAAGGATTCCACGTATTTCCATATATACTACGTATCACTTGATGCCACTATTCCGAATATCTAAGATTTTAAATGCTCATGAAATTTTGCCATAAATTGCTTGAAATCTTGCCAAATTGTAAACGGAGAGATTTGAAATCTCATCCAGGATTTTTTGGAGTTGTGGACCCCCCTGCCAGGTTTACTGAAATTGTTTTTGTGTTTGTACCTATCTACCTATGTTTGTTAGTACGCACCCATGTGAGCAAATAGTCATTGGTAAAAGCAGCTTTTATGTAAGAAGTAAAAGCGAAATGAAGTCTGTATTAAACTTCTGCACAGGTAAACTGTGCTCTGAGGTCGTTTCTTTTCGGCGGTCTGAAATACGGGTGTGGCAACTCTCCTCTCAGACTTTGTGAATTACCTTCCCTTCGGGTTTTACAGGCATTTTAACAACTACTGTGCAGGCCTCATACACTACCAGGAATAACCTATCCCTTCGAGTTAGAAAGGGGGCGTATTCCTACATACGCAAACAAAAGTGAAGAGCAGTTTTGAGGCTTTGTTAAGAGAATTTTTGGGAAAAAACATGATAGTCAAACTAGAATACAGTTTAGAAAATACTTCTGTGTGTAATATGTTGTTAAAAGGTAACAAGCACTTCCTTAGCAGTGCATAGCAAGCCAACGTGATGAAGGAATTGCAAAAATTTCATGAATTACGAAATCCGAGAATTACAATAAATTTATTGCACAACCAAAAGCCTATATTGGTTAAAATAGTAATACATAGTTGGTTAATTCTAGTTAGCTGCATGGTTAGAAGTAGCACAACATCAACTTGTTTACTCTGTCCTTGACTAGAATCTCAGTCTGTGTATCTGCTATGAAGATTTGCTCTGAATAACTATACTCACCATAATTAGAGTGCTGCCAGTTTGCAGAGCCAATCTTTCCCTGCCCTGGCCTGTTTGGGGCCTTAGTAAAAATGTATTTGGTGTACTTTTTCGGAGGTCTTCTTTATTTTCTACTGCTTTCCCCTGGTGGCCCTGCTAATGTGGTTTGTGGAAGTCAACTAGGCAGATTTATTTCACCAGATCATTTCTTCTATCTGAGAGTACAATGGCAGGGCCAAGGGGCCGAAAATATAAGTAGGGCTCTTACTCTTACAGTACACCAAATGCATTTTTGCTGGAGCCCCAAACAGGGATAGTGTCTAATCACTGGACTGGAATACTGGAATGGACTACTGGACTGACATTTTTTTTGGTTTTACACATTTTTATAGGTGGGGTTATTGTACATTTGAGTAACTTGTGACAATGTTTCAGTACTGAGTGGTGAATATGGTACCTTAATCCTAAAAAATAGCTCTGCTAAGCCAATTAAATACATTTATATTCACTGCTATTCTATTGTATGGCAGATATATATACCCAAAAATGTTTCTATCACTGTTAGGTGCACATGATTATTGTGATACAACTTTCTATAACATACATGGTGTGTAGGGTGGGGTGTGTGTATGTGTGTGTGTGTGTGTGTGTGAACACACGAACATAACTGGTTATTACTGGAATGAAATGTCTGCATTCTGTAAGTTATAGCTAAAGTACCGCCACACGCATTTGTATAGAAAATACAGTGTGAGGGGGCGTGTCAAGAGGCTAATATACAGCACGAGGTGAAGCCAAGTACTGTATTTGCCTCGAGACACCCCCCGAGTGCCTAACAGTGAGAGAAACATTTTTGGGTATCCACACATGTGAGTATCTGCTATACAGTACAGTAGCAGTGAATAAAATGCATTTAATTGAATCCATTTGGCTTATCACAGTAACTTTTTATAATTAAAGTATATTCACCCAAATGTACAGTAACCCCACCCTTAAAAATGTGTGAAACCAAAAAAATGCCAGTCCAGTAGTCCAGTCCAGTGATTAGACACCACCGTTTAACTTAGACAGTTACCAGACCTTTTTGAAAACGCAATTTCTATAGGAACGTTTCGTGGTTTACCTATTAAATGTTGTGTTGTACACAGAGTTTAATGAAGATGATCTCCAGATGTACTTGGAGGGAATAGATGCTGACTCACCTGTTTCCCCTGCAATAAGGCAAACTATTTCTGCTTGTCTTATCAAGTGGAAACCTTTAGGTCGACAACTTGGATTGAGCGATGCTACTATAGAGACGATACAGCACAACAATACCAATGACTATGATGAGCAGAAATATCAATGTCTTTATCACTGGGTTACACACAGGGGTAGAGATGCTACCATATTAAATCTACTGAGGGTTATTTACTACAGTTTAAATGACAAAGGATTACTAGAGGATATTGTGCAAGCATTGAGTACAGCTAAAAGTGGTTAGTTGTATGCACCACACACCGCGTGCAGGGGGAAGATGAAATTGTTGAGGGGGGAAGGGTTGATCAGAGTACAGGAAGCAGAGGCTTTAGCTGGGTTTCCGCTTCTTGAATGTTTTATGTACTTGTATTGTGGAAATCATCACTGGTTTCCAGCTATAGTTGGTTGACATCACAGCCTGCCATTTTTTCAAAAAGTGTTGTTTGTGACCATTATGTCAACCTGTTCCTGCTAGTACAGGGTCATGTTATTTTTCATGGCAAATTTTGACGTATATGTAGACATGTATGTATATGCCAACCCTCTCTATAGGCACAGTCAGAAAGTGAAATACACAATAAGCAATTTGGCTTTGTTAAAGTGTAATCACTACATTGGGTAATTTTCAAATGATTTTATTTACAAATATTACAAAACTGTCAGTTGTTTTGAAATTTGCAATAAAACTGCATGAGTAGTAGCAATTAATAAACTTCCTGCAGGCTCACAAGCTACATGCATAATAATACCACCAGTCCCACCGCTTTGAATGAAAATGATACATTACAATCACAGCAGATTGTGGTGCGTATATGAGATGGTGACGATGAAGCTCCTCACCAAAAATGGGGTCCAGGTCATCTTACCTATACACATGGTGTGTCTAATCCTTTTGAATAGAAAGCATCATGATACAAGAGCTCCATTGACTTTATACTATAAGCTAATGACAGTCTTGTGCCATATCCACTCCTTAAATTAGGAGGGCAGTGCGCTGGACTCTGACTTTTTTTTGATATATTCAAATTTTGCAAAATAATATTTGTCAAAAAATTTAACCATTTAAAAAATACCCATTATACAGTAGTTTATTTCATTTTACTCTTAGACAGTTACCAGACATTTTGAAAACACAATTTTACAGCTCACGTAGGAACATTTTGTGGTTTACCTATTAAATGTTTTGTGTTGTACACAGAGTTTAATGAAGATGATCTCCAGATGTACTTGGAGGGAATAGATGCTGACTCACCTGTTTCCCCTGCAATAAGGCAAACTATTTCTGCTTGTCTTATCAAGTGGAAACCTTTAGGTCGACAACTTGGATTGAGCAATGCTACTATAGAGACGATACAGCACAACAATGCCGATGACTATGATGAGCAGAAATATCAATGTCTTTATCACTGGGTTAAACACAGGGGTAGAGATGCTACCATATTAAATCTACTGAGGGTTATTTACTACAGATTAAATGACAAAGGATTACTAGAGGATATTGTGCAAGCATTGAGTACAGCTAAAAGCGGTTAGTTGTATGCACCACACACCGCGTGCAGGGGGAAGATGAAATTGTTGAGGGGGAAGGTTCATCGGAGTACAGGAAGCAGAGGCTTAAGTTTTTGCTTTCTCTTGTTCAATGGTGTCAGTATAGCACATTATATATGATGTCGACAATGTTGTACTAATAGTTGTGGTGTTTGGGTTTCCACTTATTTGTATCATGGAAATTGTCACTGGTTTCCAGCTATAGTTAGTTGACATCACAGCCTGCCAAAAGCAATCATATCAGAGGTGAATGTGAGTTCACTCCCAATGGTTTGTAACAAGCATGTGTTCATGTTGCAAACATGTTTGTTTACCTGAATCTAATGTATGGGATATTCAAAGCCTCATAACTCACTTGTTCTTGCTCCTATCAAAGCTGCTTTTTTGATAAGCAGTTCCAGTGTTTAATGGGCTTCACAGCACTACTAAATGTTTGGGAAGTTACTAACAAGAAACAAGGGCTCGGTGGAACTTGGAACGGGCTATAGTTGACTTTGCCTGATAAAATTTTACCAATAGAGAAGAGTGGACTCTTGATTCTGAAGCACTGGTTTGCTCAGTACATACAATCTGGACTACCCTCACAATTTGAATGGTAGCTAAATGTCCTTTAGTAATATGACATTTTTTATAATGCATAAACTTCACTGTACGCATTACTGTAATTTATTTGTCCACAGAGTTTAATGAAGATGATTTCCGGATGAATGTGGAGGGACTAGATGTTAACATACCTGTTTCCTCTGCAATAAGGCCAACTATTTCTGCTTATCTTATTCATTGGAAACCTTTAGGTCGACAACTTGGATTGAGTGATGCTACTGTAGAGAAAATACAACGGCATAATTGTGACTGTGATGAACAGGCATATCAATGTCTTTATCATTGGGTTAAACATAGTGGTGGAGATGCTACCATATTAAGTCTACTGAGTGTTATTTACTACAGATTAAATGACAAAGGAATGCTAGAGGATATTGTGCAAGCATTGACTACAGCTAAAAGTGGTTAGTTATGTTTTTACGTAATATGGATGTGTAATATATATGCCAGAAATAATTTCATTGTATACTGTATGGTCTTTACAGGTGACAACAAGGCGGAGATTACTGCAAGTTCCAAGGAAACTATGGTGAAAAGTAATAGAACTCTCACCTATGCAATAAAAATTAATGGTAAATACATATCTATGTACATGTGTGGGGGTCTACCATAAAGTCGGGTTGTTAAGCGCATGTGCTTATAATTTTCAGAGAAAATTTTTTTGTAAAATACATATTATTTGTTAGGCGCATGTGCCTAATAAATAATTATTGTGATGATCGAGTGTAACACGGAATCACCACATTGTGAGAGTAGTTAATAGTCACCACACCAGTGTGTAAGAATATTTGACTCCATTTCTGAGTGAAATCCTTTGTGATAAACAAGATTATCACTATCCAGATGGCTGACTTGCTGTATACATAGTAAAGGGAGACCTCAAGGAAGACATAAGCACTTGAGGAGACATTAATTTTTCAGTACTCTCAGCTTTTCTTGATGTTTCTTGCTGTGTGTAGCTTTATCGTCGCATTTGCCCATGTGCACTTATCATCCATGGTTAACTACACGAAATGTGTATGCACTTAACAAATAAAATATGCTTAACAGATGCATGCACTTAACAACTTGACTCTACAGTATATGTACTTGTAACATACGGGATGTTTGACATACTGGCATATTTTAACAATAGCAATTATGCTGATTTTAAACATTGTATTTCTTGGTAACTTTAACTATCCTGAGTACAAGTGTATTTTACTAGGATGTTTTCTTAGTCAATGAATGAACGTAATATGTTGTTGTTAAATGGTACTCTGCTTTGAGTGGAAGAACCTTTACCCACTTACCATGTAGATGTTGATGTGCTGAAGTAATCATTTAGTTTGCATTGTCTGTTTTGCTGTGCAGATTTGCGGAACCACAAACTGATGATTCCAACAATTTGAAATATAATTGAACTGTACAGTTACTTTATCAGTGAAATTGTCAAATTTATTTATTTATTGTATATTATTGTAATCATTAATTTTATCATTGTCAGTTTTCACATATGATGAACCATTCACTCAGTGTCTGATGTGAAAATTTCATAATATATTATACATACTTTTGGTAATCACTTAATACCCTCTGTGGTTAACTTCAATCACAGGAGTATTGATTTGCTTTTGGTACGTATATGTGTTAAGTAATTTCTGACAGCTTGAGGTGGTATGACTCCAGCATGACATAGTGCAATGTTAAATGTTGTGGCATAAGTTCGTGTGTCCGTAGATGACCCTATTAATATTAGGACCCTATTAATGTTAGTTTGTGCATTGACTGGCATTAATACCAGCTAGCAGCATCGTAGCTGCAGGTTAATACAATGAAGATAACTTGATGTGCTTGCTAACAAAACTAGGGATGAACATGGAGACAGACTGACAACCTTGTAGTTGCAGAATATATTCATACCTAGCTTGCCCTATAGTACATGGTCTACCTCAATGTGTTGTGGGGGTTCTAATCAGGAATGATCTAGACTTGGGGGGGGGGGGGTCAAAATGAAATGACACTACAGGGAAGTGTGTGAAGTACACTACCTTCTGGGGGCCCTCCCCAGGAAATTTTTTGAAAATTAGACCCTCTGAGAGTGATTTCAACACATCACAATTTTTATTTGACTGTTGTATTAGAGGTGACTGCTCTATTAGGGTATCTCAATCCTTATGCTTAGCTCTTGACTAACAAACTTGCTATTGCAACTGAATACATGTCACCCAGGGAAATTTTGAACATTTGACCCTCTGAAATTGAATGTGTGGTGTCGATTGTAACAGAACAATCCTAACACAGTGCTGTATATAGAGTGCTATGTTTAGTATAGTGTACAATTGTTGATGGTCCAGAGTTCCAGCTCCTACTGAACTATTTATATAGCTTGTACAACAGTTGTACACACTTATGTGCACTCAATACAATGGTAGTATCTAGATAGGATCCTACTCCTTTGAAAATGCTGACAATCTCGACAGCTCTTAATATTGGAAGATTTTTACATTTAAAACACTCAAATATATTTAATTAGCATGTAGGCTGGCCGTTAGTCTTGCGAACACAGCATTTATATGATAGAGACTGGTGGTAACTATTTATGCAGCTAAAGTCACAAAATTGAAAGATAACACGTCACTGGTTGACATACAGCACAATTAACATGTATACTAAAAATTTTTGGAGGGAGGGTCAACAGTCCCCCTTGACCCTCACCCACCCACCCACCCACACACACACAAATCTGCCACTGGTTCTAATCAGTGAAGCTCCATGTCCTTTAGCATGCAACATTAAAGCTATTTCATCTAGGAATTTAGTTGAGTTGTTTGCCATACATCTCTGTTAGTCTAATAAACTGAAGAGACTTGTAATAACATTTCACGTTACAAGTGCTTGTATGAAGGTTCTCATTAATGATATCTGTACAAAAGAATAATAAAATTCAACCACAATAAATTGTTAATTTGTAGCATCATTTACAAATGACCTTTTGAAGGAAGATTTGGTTTCAATATGACAGTCAAACAGTTTGGTATCCTGTACACTGGAAACTGTGAAGGACATCTTGGCATAGAAGAAACAACTGTAATGGAATAAAGAGAATACTGTATATGAATTACAACATCAAGTTGCATGTTACAAGTTGTGTATTTACACTGCAGGAGCTTTAACAAAGACAGTTAACACTTATACACCAAAACCTTTCTCTTAGTATCTAGCCATTAGGCCACTCCAAATAAATTTCATGTTTCCTGTTCACTGCCCACATCTGGTTACTGTCAGCTCTAAATATTCCATTATTCCGTATTCTTCCATTATTTTTCGGTTATTCTTGCATATGACAGGTTTAGCAAAAGCCATCTTGAATCAGTGTCATCTCACGTGTCAGCAGTGCTATCAAGTTGGCACAAACTTCACGTTTGTGTTATTTTTGCAGGAAGGAACATGCTTTTGTGCATCTTTTTACGGCTGTGCCAGGCAAATAATGGCTTGAAAAGCTGCCAATCTCATAATGAAATAATGGAAATGGATCACCTGCCTGCATGCAAATATACCTGAGGTCAGGACGGGAAACAGGAAATTTATTTGGAGTGGCCTTAGCCAGCCTAAATGAAAGTGATATTTAATACTGGGTCAAAGAATTGTTTGGCCAGCATGTACAAAATATTTTGATGATCATACTCCTAAAGTTTCAACGTACTGATGTTTCCTTTTGTATGATACACTAGTGGTTACTAGGTTCCACTCATGATACAGTGGAACCTTGGGAACACCCTATAATAGTACTAAACTGTCTGCACCAGTGATGCAGACAGGAGCTTACAAGCACCACCTTGCTTGCAGTGCTTATGAGCTTCTGATGCAGAAAACCACAATTAGAATAACTTAAATGTAACAACCATCAGTTCTAAGAGCTATCGTTCCTACAATAGAATTCCAGAAAGCTAATGTTCCACTGTATAAGATACATGCCCCATGAAAAATGGACAAATTCCAGTTTAAAACAAAGCACCTGTCTGTAACATACATAGTATAAGAAAATCAGTGTGACAGGAACCTCAGTTGCATTTATAAGCAGAAACACATACAACAATTAGTGAGTGTACCTTGTGGGTATGATGTCATACACCTGTCATTTGGTGTCCAATCCAAAACACGTGCAGAGAGTTCATCATCAAGCCGTCTTCAATTTCAACCTCATTCCGGTTCCGCAATATCAGAATGGAGAACGTGGATCCTGGAGTAGCAACAAACTTGGCTGCCTGCTCACATAACAGTTGTTCATGTATGCCAGTGAAATCTTCAACAACATCTGGTGAAACGTCAAACTGCAACAAATCATGAAAGTCTGATGCCCAATGTAACTTGTATCCTTTCTCTTTAAATGGACCGAAATATCTCCTATCTTTCTCATCAGTTGCTACATACAGTGGAACATCAGTGGTACAGTTAGCATTCTCCAGTGATGCAAGCCAGTAGTCCACAGGAAACTTCCTAGCTGGGTGATCTGTTCTTCTAACATGAATGGCATTAAACTCAGAGCCAATTCTTTTAATAATTTTATCCACAATAGCATGTACACTTGGTCCATACCTGAAGTGTTTAATGACCCATTGCTGTGCCATGATGGCATCACCGAGGTTGACAAATCTGATGTGAATACCAAACAAAGTTCCCTGCTCAAAGTACAGCATATCTGAAGTATCGTTGATGTAGTCTGTTAAATACTCTACTATTGCCACTGATGAATGGTTTACCAACTTCTGTTCCTTGGGACACTTCTTGCGCCAAATATTAAAGGGATGAAAGTGTTGTCTCTTAAACATGGAAACTTCTTCACTAGTGACAGGTCTCCGGTCCATCCAATATCCAAACCCAACACTGTGACAAATATTCCTCCAAGTTAACTGACCAAAATCTCTATAGAATTGTTGATGTGAAGTGGCCACCACTTGTACCGGCATTAACTGTGATAACAGAGACAGGTCAACAAAGGCAGACAAGGGAACAAGATCCGACTGCTCTAAATGATTGTACGCCACATACCCAGGATTGGCTCCAGCCTTTAGTTGTGCTCCTTTATCATGCGGTGCCATCGGGTGTACCAGTAGTGTCCTGTTTAACAACTTGGCCATTACAATAGCATTCTCCAGTGCCACTCGCTGGTTGTTCCACCCATTACCAGGTGGTTGGTAGGAGAGATACTTTACTCCTTTAACTGGCCCTGTGGAATTCAATATTCTTACAGATGTAGCTGAATTGCTGGTAGAGCTGTTTGGTAAGTAGCTCAGCTGCTCAGTACTGAACACACTTAACACCCCACGGAACCCATTATCAGCTAATGTCCGGTGCGAGTACAGTACAGGTGAATTGGCGGGTAATAAGTAGTAAACATACCCTGCTAAACAAGCTACAGTGAATAAACAAGTTACGATAATCGATCGCTTGACAGTCTGGATCCAGCTGTACTCGGTCATCGAATAATACAGCTACTTTCCTACGAATCCTCGTCTTGATCGCTGTTTATGTTACGACAGCTCCTCCCGCTCTCGTGGTTTAACATCACTTGACCACACCCTTTTTGCTTCTAATTAATAACCACCACCTCATTGTACGTATCATTCTTAAAGTTTCCACTTGAAGTGAAACTTTATTCTATACCATCAGATCGGAGCAAACGAAACAACTTGCTGGGCCACGCCAAACAGTGCACGGAAATTTACTGACGCCTGCGCCTGCCTATATATAAACAGCGCTGGAATTTGAAATCGCCTTTTCTCGGTTGAGCAACAGGTGCATACCGTACGGTGTTGCACGACCCAAGGCGTGGATACATAATGAACAGTTGTAAGTATTAATACAATCTTGGTGAACAGCATACAAAATGATGAGTATTTAGGCTGTTTACTTTTCCTCCACCCCAGCTTTCAATGAAAGAGACTTCCAGGAGTACATAAGAGATGTTGAGGACAGGTCTTTGGTGAATGATGATGCTACTATTCAAATGGTGGCTAGACATCTAGAAACATGGGAGGAGCTAGCCCGCTATCTGAGTCTACAAGAAGTCACTGTAACAGAGATAAAACACGATTACAAAATGTACAAAGAACAAAAATTCCAGTGCATAAAACAGTGGGTAAAAGTGAGTGGAAAGGCAGCCACTCTGTACAGTCTATTGCGGACAATCTACTTTCACCTGTCCGACAAATCTGTGGTAATGAATATCACCGAATCTCTACATAGTAAAGAACAGTGTGGTAAGAGTGCGTGTGCGTGCGCACGCGTGTGTGTGTGTGCGATTGAAGCTATGTCGTAGGGCAACACCAGAAACCTAGGCAGGAGCAGGACACTCAACAGTCACAATAGGATTTTTATGGCTTTAAGCTATTAACTGTACATACCTAATTTGTACCAATGAATTTGAAATAAGATGGCACCAACCTGGTAAACATTCCACACAGAAATGTTTATATAGTACATAAACAGGCTTCATGCTAAATGTATTAGTGATGTGATGTTTATACTTGATTGATAGATGATGGGAATAAAGAAAACATGGCTCCTCAGCTGCATGACGTGCAACCAAGTAAGCCATCTCAAGAAGGACCCAAACCACAGCAAATGGTAAGTACACTAGTACAGGGGAGCCCCTCAAAAAAGGACACCCTGAAATGTGGAAACCTTGATAAAATTAGGGCGCTTGTCCATGGTCCCATTTGTGTGTAAACACATTTAGGCCACTGAAATCAGTACTCCAAATAAGGACAATAGAGGGGTGGGTCTCAGTGTTACAATAATATTCTACAATTGACCATGCTCATTTTAAAGGAAAATAAGTAATATCTTTTTCAGACAACCAATAGGACAGCCCCTTAGCAACCCACAAATCATCTTTCATAAACTGCTGACCAACATTCAACTCATATGAAATCTGTCATACAATAGGTTTCATGGGATAAACAAATGACCATTGATACTACTGACATTTAGTACCATATAGCCTTTATATTTCAAGGGGCAAATTTTTCGAGGTTGAGCAATGAATGTTACCTACGTAATTTAAATTTTTTTGTGGATTTGCACACTCCCAAAATGTATTAGACTATACGGAGGTCTAGGATAAACTTTTTGCTGGTAACCCCCAAAACCACAAAATCAGCAAAAAATTCCACCTTGAAATATTAAGGGCTATACTTAGCTGATATCTAAGAATAAGGGTTAAACATAATTTTAGGCAACTGTTAAGCATATGGCGATGACTATGCCAGGGCCTATGTGAAACCAGGACTGGACCAGACCAAAGGTCAATTGTTCAAGCAAGCAAATTCTCAACTTTTGAAATATTCACCAATATTTATACTAGAGCTGGGAGGTAATTTAGACTAAAGATTATCTAAATACCTAAATCACCTACTGTAAATAAGATAACTAATTTGCTTATCGAGTCATCGAGATAATTGTAAATCAACTACGGCCAAATTGAAAACTTGTAGAGGTGCACCAATATGACATTTAGCCGATAACCGATATAAAATAATATTATCAAGCTGATAAACAAATGATATGGTAGCATACAATTTTCACGCTAAATTCAGCTGTAAAGTGACAGTGTGGGACTTAAAAAATCAACAGTTGACATTACATAAACAGGCGCTGCTAGGATATTACTAGAGCAAAAGTGCCCATAAATAGATGTTTATGTATATCTGTATCTGCTACGTTACCGATCCGATACTGATATGCAAAAACAAGGCTGACATAGCCAATAACCGATAGTCTATCCGATCATCGATGCACCTCTAAAAACTTGTTAAAATTTCTGACTTAACAAGCACTTCATGACTCAATGTCAAACTGTGTTTACAAAACAGTCCTATGATGTCACATCATTATTGCATCGATTATAAAGATATAATGGTTGTGAGACAGGTTTTATTGCACAGCCCTAATTTATACCCCATACACTACTGACCTTGTAGCAACCGAGGTATTGTGGTGGCTTTCTTGGCAGAGTTGCTACAAGGTGAGTAATGTGCAAATGCTACAGAGGAGACAAATATTTTCAAAAATCAGGAATTGGCTTGCTTGAAGAGTTGACCTTTGGTCCAGTTGGGTTTCTGCGACAGTTTGTGAAGAGTATACCTGCTTTGTGAGTTATGTGTAGGCATGGGGTGAAGTACTTGTACTTAAGTTCTAAACTCGGACAATTCCTATCAAATATAGGGAAGCCGTGGCACTACCATGAAACGACACTTTGGGCTGTCAGCAAAGATGAACAGAGGACACATGATGCATACATTGTACATACTGCAGTATGCCAAAAGGCACCTGTTGGGCTGAAGCAACATCGAACAGTGAAAAAAAATCAAGCTCGTGACCAACCTCTTCTGCCCTAAGATGAGCCTCACAGTACCTTCATGGCGTCTTGACAGTATCATCCAAAAGTACCTTCAGGATGACCTGAAACGCTCCAAAAAGTTGCTGCAAAACTTAACGGCTAACGCAACGAGCCTATGATGTACTACAACGTGTAATTACACAATAAAACATGGCACCTGAAATTAACATCATTAATTGTTTATTATGAAGTCCTTTGTCACATTCACGAGAAGTCTGCATAATGTAGTGTTTGTTTTTTTGGTTATAAAGTGTTGGGCAGCTGAAAGAAGGGCTCTGGGAACCATAGCTTATCGATATCAATTCGTGAATTAGAATACTTTATATCAATACTGGGATGTCAGGGTTGAATGGGTTTTAATTAAAGGGGCAATGCATCGCAAATTTGTTTTGTTGTGAAGCCATTCAAGATTGCAGAAACATGATTATTTTGTGTCATGATCAATAAAATCATGTGTGTGTCAGTGGATGGGAGAACAATCTTAAAAACTATCCACAGATGTTATTCTATCCCTGTAAAAGGAATAAACAAGCAGCTGGGGAGTAAGTAACACTATAAAGAGCTGAATCCTGAAAAACAGCTAAAAATTAAAAGTGGATTTTTTCTCAGCAGAATTAACATTTCAGCCAACCAGATGATTATTGGTAACAGCAAAGGTGTCAACAACAGACACGTACGGTTTGGCTCCATTACAAGCTCAAGAAAGGGCTGTAATGGACACTGTACTTATATGGCTTCACCATATGAAATGTATTGTGAAAATTTTGATTGGCTGTAAACATTATGTCAAACATTTGAACAAAAAGATTTTGAAATATTCTTAGCGGGTCAAGCAGTACTACAAATGAGCCAAATTTCAAGATCGTGTGTAATTGCATCCATGAGTTATTAAATGTTTTTGAGGATTCAGCTCAACGTGAACATACTATAGACAACAACTTGTGTTCACGTTGATCTGTTGGTCTATGTACATTCAATTTTTTTGCTATGTTTGAAGAACTCAGTCCTAAGGCATGTTTTTGCTGAACCATTCTCCATGGGTGTTACTATTCAGTGGACTGGAGTACTGGACTGGAACACTGGACTGGACTACTGGACTGACATATTTTTGGTTTTTGTACATTCTATGGTTGGATTATTATGGAATCTTGCTAGTACTACCCTTAGGGCACCTGCAGCCCACTTATAAATGTTGAAGACGAGCAGTGGAATATGCGAAAACTGTCATTTACATTATGCCACGATACAGCACTTATTTCTTACCCTGGTGTGTAGTAATGCTGCAGGCAGTGCAGAGAATGTGACAGCATTAGTTAACCAGCGATCAACTTGCCTGTAGACAATATATCCTTCGAGGTCATCAAGGTCACATATTTATCTGGGTCAAGTGGGTTATATAAAATGTGCGGCCAAGCCCAATGCTTGATGATGGCAATGTAAGCACAACACTTCAGAGATCACTACCGCTAAGTGACATTCTCAACATAGTACCCACTGATTAGTTAAAGCTTGAAAATTTAATGTGAGATGTGGTTGCCATATTTTGGGGTGTCAGTTCAATGTGTGTGTGTGTGTACTATAAAGCTTGTGTTCAACATGTATATACATAAGATTTATATCCTTTAATAGGACTACAGTGGATCGCCGATGAAAATGGTGGCATGTCTCCCATGGTTGAATAAACCAAAGCAGTAATATGACAATATTTTTTTGTTCGTTCATTTTTTTGTTTGTTTTTTCACTGTTATAGTAATGTGATTAATAAGGTTTTGTACCTATTGTACATTTTGCAATGTTTTTGATCTTTTAGTTAGGAGGTGTGGCTTGTCACACTATAGTATGTTCACGTTGAGCTGAATCCTCAAAAACATTTAATAACTCATGGATGCAATTATACATGATCTTGAAATTTGGCTCATTTGTAGTACTGCTTGATCCGCTAAAAATATTTCGAAATCTTTTTGTTCAAATATTTGACATACTATTTACGGCCAATCAAAATTTTCACAATACATTTCCTATGGGGAAGCCATATAAGTACAATGTCCATTACAGCCCTTTCCCGAACATGTAATGGAGCCAAACCGTACATGTCTTTTGTTGACACCTTGGCTTTTACCCAATAATCATCTAGTTGGCTGAAATGTTAACTCTGTTGAGAAAAAATCCACTTTTAATTTTTAGCTGTTTTTCAGGATTCAGCTCAACGTGAACATACTATAGCATGGTGTAAAATAACAATATTAAATTTTATGTAAAATAAAGGTACATTGATACGCCACTTATTGACTGATTGTTGCACCATAGATATACCAACCCCAGGTACCTGGGGTTGGTATATCTATGGTTGCGCATACATGCGAACATGGCGGGAAATCAATAGTACAACCATTACTGTACACAAGGAGTAATACATAGCAACTTACAGCAAACAAGTTGGCTGATGGTTTATATCGGACCGTTTATATCATCAAACACACCATGGTTGGGATTAAAAATCTATGAGCACACAAACATCGATTTTTTGGCGCGCATCATTGGCCTTCGTTAAAACCCGCAACGGGCGAATTTTTTTTTTGGAACCACTTTGGACTTAGAAAAATTTTCGACTTATGAAATACAAAAATAACCGGAGTTAGATATGTTTGTTTGTAGTTCATACCACGTGATGTATACAGAACAGACTGACCCAAGGGACTGACCGCCATGATTGCGTTCTTCGCAAGGTTCTTAAAGTTCGCAAGTCATTACGGAGCCAGTATAAAATGACGCCACTTATCGCTCACCAAGGTGCGTACTGGATTATGTACACCCTCCATATACAAGGGAACTGTACACCTTTATTATGTATATGGGGCTATAGTGGGGATTTGACACAGCCGAATGTCAAATACTCCATAGTAGGGCAAACCTATCGTGTTAAATCTCCACTGTTGGCCCCAGTTGCAACGCGGGATTTACTCGGGATTTGACATAGCGAAGGAAGTTACAACAAAAAATATTTGGGTGCTTCCTGAACGATCGTCAAATGCCCCATAGTGGGGCAGCAGTTTCGTGTCAATTCCCCCTGTAAAGCCCCACTTACGCCCGAGGGGGGGGCAATACATCGATAGGTGCATTAAACCTACCAGTGTCTGGACCCTATTTCTTCCTTCTAAATGAGAACAACCTCATATTATTTTAAAATCAGCTGGGCCCAAAATGTCATTATAGAGAGCTTCTATTGTATTACTGTGCTGTTTCAAGTGATTGCTAATAATATTGTGGTAGTAATCAGAATACATGTTGTATTTATGACACTTGCACATTTCAACGTTCATGTAATTGTAACAGGGGGATGGCACTCCAATATATTCTGTACTCCGATATTTGTAAGCAGAAAAGTCAAGCTAGGAATTTGCCATTGTTCAAACACAGGGCCGCCCACAGGGGGGGAAACTGGGGCATTTTGCCCCGGGCCCCAGCCTGAAAGTGGCCCCAGGAGGCCCCATGTACTCCAATAGAGCAGTCAGATCTAAATACTCTAATAGAGCAGTCACGATATTCTTCAGAGGAGCAGTGCAGCAAGTTTATAAATAAGGAGATATGGTTGGTGAGGGCTAGCTATTGTCATTGTCAGCATGTAATGACCTTTTTTTTTTTTTTTTGGTCTTCACCTTACAGTTTGGGTCAAGTTGTGATTCAGAATGGAAACCTGGGGCCCCACTTTAACTCTTTGCCCTGGGCCCCTTAATTTCTCTGGGCGGCCTTGTTCAAAAAACAACAAGCACAGGTACTAAAGCATATATACCACCACCACCAGTGCTTTTAGAATTGCTACTGCCTAGCTAGCAAAGCTAATAGTAAACATAAGTATAATTTCACAAGACAATTTTAATGTTTAGGCCACTATTTGGTGGTATTCTGTTTTTCATCAGTGCCCACATGTGTTATTACTACCACACGTATTTCCCCATTATTAAAGATTTAACCACTATTTCATCTGATTAAACAAATATTGAGGATGTGCAATTCAGTTTTAGGATTGCTGCACAGTAGCTACCTTGCATTGTAGCCAAGAGAATGTATAGACTGCAGTGATGCTTACTGATCCTCGAGTGGAACTGTGATCACGTGACAAAGGATGACAGGATACGGTTGCCAAACTAGCTGTGTTGAGTTAAGCTAAGTTAGCAAATTGTCTGTTATGCAGAGAGTATCAGGTCCTGGAGAGTATAAGTCTATAGCTAGCTATATTGCAGCAAGTACTGGGAATAATGGGTAATGGTAATACCTACCTGCCTGCACTAAACATTTGGAATTTTCTGATGAAAAACAGAATATCACCAAATAGTGGCCTTAGTGAAAGTCAATGGTTAAGACTCTTTTTTTTTTTGCATTTTGACTAAGCATGAAGATTGGAGTGCCACCCCCTTCTAAAGGGAAGTCCATTTATGGAATACTATAACAAGTAGCATAATGGAAGTTGCTAGCAATAAAAACGTTGTACCTAGACAATTTTCAACCAAGGGGTATTGAAATTGTGTACATATGAATGATTTCCACTTAGTGATTAATAGATTGCCTGTGTTTTACAGAGTGTATAATTTCTGATGGTCATCACTACAGTGCTTAAAACAAGTGCTGTAAATGCATGAATAGCTGTTGGTATTTGATTTAGAAATATACCCAAGTACAGTGAGACCTGTTGAATCAGGTCACCTGTTTAATTAAATTGACCAGTACAAAAAACATCAAATCATATGTAATGTGTCTACAAAATCGGCCGCTGTCCTTGTTAAAATAATGTGATGCACTGTTTTCTTAAGAATGAGGCTGTGACATGCACACGTAATACATATAATAGTTATGACAAGCAGACCAGTTGTTAGAGAAGCTCAGAGTACTTGGAAAACCTACTTTGTAGAGTTACATAAAAAAAGAACCCACATTTATTACTATGGTTTTGAGTCATGCATTGTTCAATATTTACATACCATATGTTTACATGTAACTGACAGCATTGAAACTGGGTTGGGTCATTCAGGCCACCTTTTGTCCAGGTCATCCCACTTATTAGTAGGTATGCACGATCCATGTCTAATGCAATGGATTTGGAGCCATGTAATTCTTTGATATACAAATCAATGTAATTATATAAAATTATTGCTAGTCTTGCTGCAAGCCAGTTTTTTGTGTCAGCCATGCCCACTTACTGAGAACATGTGATATTAACAATGCTGTGGGGGGGTGATATAGTTTGTCTATGCACAAAGTCACACCTATTACTTTGTAGACTTATGCCCAATGACTGGTCACTACTATAAAATTACTGTACCTGTGTAGTTGCTGTAATGCTACCTGTTAAGTTAGTGGAGCAACCAAATGTAGTTCTTGGGTCATGTGTCATTTCAATTTATTTTAAATTAGTGGGTTATCAGGGTCAGCAAAAGTTACACGGTTTCAATGCTGACTGTGACAGACTATTATGCATGCATACAAGTGATATACCATAAGACAGATTTTGATGAATCAGCATACCTAAGCGCCTCTAAAATTTTAGAAGTTACTGCTATTACACTTGTAAACTCATGCCTGCTTCTCACCACGCTTGTGATGATGTTCGAATTTATCATCCGCTCTGCTATTCAAGGACACCATGTGTATGGGCATGGACACCTTGATACGTAGCTATAAAGTACTGCAAAATAGACATTCTTCATGTAGGTTAAAAGTACACTGTCTCACTTCACACCTAGATCTTGAATTGCTGCTAAATGCATAAGCACACAGTTAGCACACAAAAAATTAATACAAACAGAGGCACATGTTCAGCAGAACTTTAATGAGTTAAATATTGATAACATATACAATTTGTCAAATTTTCTGCATCAAATCAATCTCCTGTCGTATGGTATATACTTTAGTGAGGTTTCATTAATTGCTGTACATAGTTATCTTGATGAGTGTTTATTAGCCACTGCTTAATTGTACACTGGTATCAATGGCGGATCCAGGATGGGGCATTTGGGGCAAATTCTCCCACCCCCCCTCTCCACCTTGTGGAGGAGCCAGCCATGCTTCTGATTAAAATAGCTAGTAAATTTTGTCAGGCCAACCGAGATCAGTTTAAAACTCATGAAAATATGCACATTTTACTAGCATTTATTACGAAACCAAAGCAAACTGAAGTCAAACTAACTGTAAAATAGTCACTCAGCACCTTCGTGCGTACTAAGCGCCTCTAAAAATAATTATTGTGTTACTGTTGTTTAAGACATTCAGAGCCTTTTAAACAGTTTAAGACTTCACAACCATCTGAATAAGCCAAAATGGCAAAAATTAACAGTGAGACACCACTAAGAGGTGATTATTTGCTGCTTCAAAAAAGCAGCAGTGAACTATAGGGAATATGGCTCTCCCCATACATGCAACCACCTACAACTTACCCTGTTTGTGCCCCTCCCCTAGCCAGCTCCTGGATCCGCCCCTGGGTATCTCATCACACAAACCCTAGAGAGTTACTCGTATGTGCAAGTATGTCACACTTATACATGTGCTAAATATATTCACTACTTTGATGTTATCTTTTCGTGCTATATACTGTAGGAGCAGCTCTCTCTCAACAAAGCCAAGTGGACTGCATGCAGCACAGAGCACTGTAGTGCAACAATATTTCTTAATACTGTGTAATTAGAAGTAGAACCATCAACACCTGTAATATAATTGGTTACTATTCAGTGGCAGTGTAGTCGAGCTTAGAATTTATGTAACAAATTCACTATTTACTATACATTTGCATTGTTAAGGAAGAGCACTTGTCATATGTATTGATTTAGTTATGAGAGGGTACTGAAGGCATTAACATCAAGATAAGTAGTTCCTATGTACTGTGCCAGAGTACGTCTTGTATTTTATTAGTTACACACAATGATGTCCCATCACACTGCTGAAGATCTCTATAGTGGCTACTGTTGAATAAATACTCTGAGTCAAAACCTCTTTCACTTGTGAGGGATGAAGAGATGACACCTGTGCAGGCACAACAGTGGATGTTGTAAACAAAATTTAAAAATATATATATATATATATATATGTTTGTTCAATTTGATTAGATGTTTCAATCTGAAGAGTGGGGTAAGTAGGTTGGCACAGAACATACGAGTGCAAAATAAATAGAAGAAAGGCATGGTCTCGCATTTTGCTTGTAGCTGTAGTGTGGTTTTGAGCTGGTTTTTAAAAGATTAAGGTAAACAGTATTGGAAGAATGACACTTGTGCTTAAACAGGTATTTATGCTTTATTTTTTACTTGAGAGAATTTATTTCTATGCTTCAATCTGTGGTTGGTTGGTTGGACCCATGAAGCAACTACTATTAAAGTACAAAAAATTAAGTATTTAATTGATTCTCAATTAAGGCACATCCACTCCCATGCCATGAAATTCCTGTGACAAAGGGGTGTCACACGTAAACTCACTATATGTTGATCTGCGACTACGGTCAAAGTTTTGACCCACCAAAATTTTGCTTTGACCTGTGACTAAGAGTCTTTTTCAATCTTTGACCGGTGGCTTAGTGACAGCATTTCAGTACTTTTTGATTGTGGGTTGGAAATTTTCACCCTTGACCATTGACTTGGCACGAATTTGGTGGCCTTGACCTCTGACTTAGGCCACAGTCACTGATCTACCTACAGTGAGTGCCTGTGTATCACCCCCTTGCTGAGATGTAGAGATATACACTATTGTGAGGCACTGTCCAGAATGTCTTGGACTGGGGCACTGAGATAGATGATATATTATTTTATTATCTATGATATTAACAAATCTGTCCTACACAGAAAATTATCATCAGTGCAGAGACCCCAGTGCCTTTTACAGGAAGGGTCATTGAAATTGACTGAACAAAATTAGTGTCTGCGTGTTATCCTGCCACAGATAGTAACGAAAACTTACATGCCCTCAAGTAGCTAAATATAGTCCTGCCACTACACTGACTAGATCAAGATGTTCTGCCCACTTCAAAATCCTAAATATTCACGGTAGTGCAGTAGTGGTCCATGGTTGTCGTCACCTTATGCGATTATCCATCAGCCCGTGATCACTCGACAATTCGATTGTTGACACGATGATTCAGAGGGATTATGAGGTGATATCCACAGACAACTCCGGTTATTTTTGGATTTCATTAGTTGAAATTTTTTCTAAGTCCAAAGTGGTTCCAAAAAAAAATTCGCCCGTTCCGGGGTTTTTAAGGCCCGCATCATTGAGGAAGTACGCGCTTGAAAAAGTAAGAGTCAATTCTAATTAATTGCCTATTGGTTAATGGTGAAGTGTAATCGAAACAGACGATTATACATTTGTAGTTGTACTAGTAAAGGCAATTCTGGACATGGCAACAACTGATGACAGAATACGGTACGTCATACAACGTATTACTGACGTTACCAGTATAATTTTGTTAGTCACAGAGATGTGGATCTGGGGAGCAGGAATGCAGTTCCCAGGAGGAGGGTGAGTAGGTGTCTATTTGTGTGTGATTATATATACCGTATTATCTTGTGAACGTGTGTGCTCCAGTTTGGAAGAACAGCTAGTCCATTTATTTAGAGATTTTCATGGCTGTGCGAAAAGCCATTTTATGTAATTCAGTGTTATTTGTGTACTTGTATGTGTGGGTGGTGTAATGTATGCTATTGTTTTGTTTTGTGTTTATCTTGTATATTCTTGTATGCTTAGTTAGTTGTTGTATTTTTGTATCAAGGAGGAATGGCACTGTGCCAATTGTTGTGAGTATAAAATAATAAATAAATCAATCCATCAATCAATCTAGTGGATTTTTAATTAGTTGTGAAGTTGATTCCAGTGCTTAATTCACAATGTAAACTTGACTGTGCATTTGTCCAACCTGTGTTACAACGTATTATCTACATTTTTGATGTGTAGATGCATGCATAATTTCAGCTTGTAATAAGCATTGTAAAAAGTAATTCGATTTGAAAGTTTTTAGTTCGCATTGATTCTCCCTTCTGTGGGCATAACTGCATAATGTGTATACTTTCTCTATAGTGAAGTGTAGTATACACGTATTGTATAAGAGCAAAGAATTTAATTTGATGATTTGGCTACCTCATATGGCTAAATTAAAAATCTCACAATTATGAATCTTTGTTGAGTACTAGTGTCAGTTCAAATCAAATGCTTGCATTTTACAAAATCTCACTAGCTACATATTTTAGTGCCAATTTTTTTTGTCTTGTCATAATTTGTTCATACACGAACAGTATGTTGTCACTTCAGCATGGAAGAATAATTCCTCTATCAGATCAGATAGCTATAAGATCTTATACACTGAAATCTCTCTATAATCCAACACCTCTGTAATCCAGAATACCTGACATTGTTTTGTATACCTAAAAGACTTTCTATATATGTAATACTACCTCAGTGAAGCACTACTGTGCAAAACTCTCGGGGGAAATTGAATAAAAATATTATCAATTGTAGTGGACAGAACTCAACAAGCAAGTGAAAACGTACATATAAAGGTATATTTGATTTTTTCTTGGGGCTGGTCCCCTTGACGCATCAGTAATTACTAGCTGTCCAGTACAATATAAATAAATAAACAGGTGCATATATATGGATGTACTATCTCCAGATCCGTAGTGCCAGGTCACAACACATGGATTGGCTTTGCTGCTTTGTCCCATTTTCTATAGCGGGCCATGATTACTATGATCACCTAAATTAACACACAAACCAGGCATAAAAATGCAATTTGTACCTAGTGAACAACTTACAGTAACTTTGGCTCCAGTTTGCACAAAATAAGCAGCAGTGAATATCATAGTAATTTGTGTGACGACACCTTGGACATCACGTGGACTGTAGTCCTGTTAGGCATTAGTCTTTTATAGTGTACCGAGGTGACCACATGTTCCATAAAAGCTCATTAATTTAAAAAGCTTCTAGTCTAAATCCAAGGGACGCACAAGAAGCCTGGCCTGAAATGTTGTAGATTGCTGGTAAAATCTGGACTAGATAACGATAATCAAGATCTTATGGAAATCTTGAAAATCACTTGAAATTTTAAAAATTTTGAAATCTCCTTGGTTTTATCGAGTTTGTTGATCCCTCATCTGAATTAGTGGAGTATCACTAGATGTAATACACTACTATAGTTGAAAAGAATTTGTTATCACTTTTGTACATCAAGAGTTCATCAAGAAGGCCAAGACAAACAATAAATATCACCATCATATAGTACGATAATACTGTATAGTAGGGACCACAAATGTGGCCCACAAAATAACATCACCCAAAAACCAGCCTCAATTTTCCATGATGACGATCAGGCAGTATTGGTTAGGTAAAACTAAGCCATCAGATCAACCCGAAATGCTCTCAACAAGTTGCTACGAAATTTAAATATATATATATATATATATATTTAACGGAATTTTCTACTAACTGAGTAACTGACTGATGCCTTCAGACAAGCGTAACTCGATAACGGCTAAAGCTACGGGCTAGATTTTTTTCACTGCTCGACATCGCTTTGGCCCGAGAAGTGCTTTTTGGCATACCACAGTACGTACAATGCATTCTTCATGGACTTATCAGTGTCCTCCTTTGTGTCCCATTCATCTTGGCTGACAGCGAAAGGTGTCAATTTGGCGGTAGTATGTGATGGCTTCCCTTCGTAACTGAAATAGTCCATATTTTTCATAGTGGCTATTTTGATTGCAGAGGTGCTTTTTGAGTTCTTGATTCATAATGCTGTGTAGGGGGTTTAGAAAACCCGGACCGGACTAGGTCAACTTCTTCAAGTAAGCCAATTCACACAATAGCTATAACATACGTACAATTCACGCAATAGCTAGCTATAACATACACTCTTCACCTTGTAGCCACTCTGCCAAGAACATAATTAGCTAGCTATGATGGCTCAGACTGCAACAGCGATCGTGCACGAAATTTCATCCACGATAAAACAACTTAACTAAGCTATTAAAATACTTTCTGCTACATTTCACTACACAATTGCTACAAAGCTACAAGCTGCTGTACTCACATGACTGTTACACACACTAGTAACCGCCCGAATGTATTAGAATCATGATATACAAAGTGAAAGGAACTAAGATAACAGCAAACCTCTGAATTTATTTCGGTAGTGATGAATGAGTAATGGAGTATTTATAGCTACATGTCAAGGTAAGCTTTAAATAGAACAAAACCTTACTACTCCAGAAATCTCTATACAGCTACCCTGCATGGGCACTAGCTTACCTTTCTTAGTTTAGCCAGTCATCCATGACCATTCCTTTACATAAGTTCGAAGGTTTGCTGTTATCTTAGTTCCTTTCACTTTGTATATCACGATTCCAATCAAATAGTTCGAAGCTTCGTTCAGTCTCATAACATTCGGATGCTGTTTTACCCCACCAAAGCTTTGTTACCATGGATACCAACATGTTAAACTAGTTGCACAAGTATTATCACTCCTTGTGGAAGCTGCCATTTACATATTTTTTGATGTAGTTATAGTTTAAACAATGGTTATACTGGAGCTATAACAAAGTGTAGGAGTTTGTGCTACAGTGTATACCCTAAGAACCATCAATTGTGGTCATTAATAGTTGACATGATGTTTGCAACAAAGCTTTGAAGCTTCGGTAACATTTTGATAAGAAGCTTCAGAGGATGTATTTGTACATTCGTTCCAACCTTAGTGTGTAGCAGTTGAGTACAGCAGAAAGAGCTTGTAGCTTTGTAGCGATTGTGTAGTGAAATGTAGTAGAAAGTCTTAGTTAGGTTGTTTTATCGTGGATGAAGTTTCGTGTGCAATTGCTGTTGCAGTCTGAGCCATCATAGCTAGCTAATTATGTTCTTGGCAGAGTGGCTACAAGGTGAAGAGTGTATGTTATAGCTAGCTATTGCGTGAATTGTACATATGTTATAGCTATTGTATGAATTGGCTTACCTGAAGAAGTTTGACCCGGTCCGGTCTGGGTTTTCTAAACCCCCTGCTGTGTAACGGGTTGAACATAGCTGACAACGAAGCGTAATGGATACTACACTTTTCAGACGATAATTGGTAGCGGCACCATTTCTTTCTTTTGCGGTTCACCAGTCATAATAATTTTATTTTACAAAAATAGTTAACAAACAAGTACACAAAAATTCAAGTACACAAATTTTTTGGAATTTTCGACTAGAGTAGGAACATAGCACATCGATAAAAAAGTACAGAAACAAGCTGGAGTAGTGCACGATATTAAATCACAATAAAACAATAAGAAGTGTTATATCCCTACTGTGCTCAAGATATCATAATGGAATTGCACAGTAGGGATATAACACTTCTTATTGTTTTACTATTATGGACTACTCCAACTTGTTTCAGTACTTTTATCGATGTGCTATGGTCCCTAGACTCTAGTTGAGTTTTCCAAAAAATTTCGTGTTTCGTTTGTTAAACTCATCAAGAGAAGCCTAATGGCACCTTGTTTTCGACCTATGAATGAAGTACGTAGCAGTTAAAGTGGTAACAACAAATTCTCACAGCTTCACAAGACCCCTCAGCATCCCGACAGTTAATAATCTGACATTCTTGTTATCCCAATGAGCATCGGATTATAGAGGTTTCACTGTACACCAATGTGTACTCGTATCTGTTTTTCATTATTGTCAGTTGTTCTACACTAGTCTCCATTTCGTGAAGAACGTCAAAGGAAACGAAGTCGTTCAAGATCACGTTCACCTCTAAGACGTCACACAAGTCCCAACAAGAGACGTCCCCCAGAGGATGACCCACTCCACCCAATAACATACCCCAGAAGAGAGAAGGAACAGAGACTTCCAGTGGAAGAGAAGACAGAGCAACCTGATCCAGTCCCTCCTGCAAAGAAGAAGAAAGAGGATAACCCTCTACTAATGAGGACAGGTACTTGTTAATAAAGACACCTCTCTAATTGTAACCTTGATAATGAGGTGGTCTTATTAATGAAGCCATGAAGTACACCTAACTATGCTTTGTACATGTCACCCTGTGTGTAACATCTCCCTCATGTAACATGTTTGGCAGATACGCATGATTTGTAGCACCTTACTGTATATAACAGCATGTCACTGGATGCACCTCACATGTCAAGCAGCACTCATGGCTCGCTAAACATTCATGTAGGTTCCTGTTGACGTGCATAAATGCATGCACTACATTTCAAGTATAAATTTGTTGCTAGCTAATTATTCAGTATATTATTAATTTAAAGCTATGGGAACTAGTGATTTGTGAATGTACACCCCCCTGGAATTTAGTGCTGTATCAGTCAAAAAATACCCTCAAAAATAACCCGGTATATGTACGAGTTACTTTTCTGTACTCCATGGATGTTCTTCCCCCACCAGGAGGAGCATACATTCCACCAGCTAGACTTCGGATGATGCAAGAACAGATAACAGACAAGAACAGGTGAGCATCACATGATCTTTCGTGATGTCATGTTATCCCCACCCTCTTCTGCAGTGAAGCATATCAACGAATAGCATGGGAGGCTCTGAAGAAGAGTATTAATGGTCTAGTGAATAAGGTGTGTACAGCATTGTAATAAGGAAATAGCAGTTGCTGTTAAGTGTCATTTCCCAACCACTTTTACCGTTGGTATCAAGTTTTCTGTACATGTTTAATTCCATGAAATGGCTGATCCAGTTTTTGATCCATATTTGTACATATATATATATATATCACCAGGAACAATGGTCAGGTGTTATTGGTTGTCATGTTGTTGACAGGTTAATGTGTCCAACATTGCCAATATAGTGAGAGAGTTATTTCAGGAGAACGTCATCAGAGGGAGGTAAGAATTGTTACTACTAAATATCTCATGTTTACTTTTCCTTTGCAAAATCTTTAGAAGCTAATTGTGTATCCAGTTATAGTTAGTTACATCATATTCTATGTTAGTGGTTCTGTTGTTCCACTACAGGGGATTACTGGGACGATCCATAATCACAGCTCAGTCTGCCTCTCCAACCTTCACACATGTGTATGCTGCCCTGGTTGCCATAGTGAATACCAAGTTCCCACAAGTTGGAGAGTTAATTATCAAGCGAGTGATTGTGAATTTTAAGAAAGGATTTAGAAGGAATGATAAGGTGAGCACTATTTGGAATTATTATATTATATTCCCTATCTGTCACCATAACCACCATCCAGACCATGTGTATGGCTTCAGCCAACTTCTTGGCTCATCTGTGCAATCAGCAAGTGGTAAGTGTGCAATACTGTCAGCCCTAACATTTACTGATTTTTTTTTTACAATCCTGTACACTGTAGCACAGTATTTAGTATATCACAGTTTGTTTGTTTGTTTTTTTATTTTATTTTATTGTTTGTAAATTAATCAATGTCAACAACTACTACATAATGGATATGTAAAATAGTGTATTATTTCTTCAGGTTCACGAGCTGATTGCACTAGAGATCTTGACATTGCTACTGGAGAATCCTACTGATGATAGTGTAGAGGTAGCCATTGGCTTTCTCAAAGAATGTGGCCTCAAACTGAGTGAGGTGGCTCCCAAGGGGATGCATGGTAAGTGTTGTGTGTGTATGTAGCTGTTGTTGTTGATTTCTTGAGCAAAATATTTTACTTGTGCACCACCAAGGTACTTGAGTTTGTGTACCTCTTTGTCTTGGTTGGCACTGTTGAAGTTGTTGTGGAACTTCTAGCTCTCTCCATGAGGTTACTAGTCCTGCCCAATTGCAAGGAAGTTGGGTATTTACTGGCAAGTGATGTCATTCACAATTGGTACACTTGCTTGATCCAATACTGAGTATTACAGTCTGAGGGTAGGAATTGCTGTTCTGCATGCTATACAAACATTTTAAAAACATCTAAAAGTAATTGTAAGTCGTGCAGTAGCACTTTAAGTTACATACCATGGAGTGATTTTTGATTCTTTGCAAAGTGTTCAGTGATATAACAGGTACCATAATGGTTGTTCCCTAATTGTCCATTACAATGTTGTAATAGTTTGTAGAAAAGAAAGGGCACTCCTTTATCTTTACAAATTAATATGGAATGACTATCAAAACTTTTTGATTGTGGTTTACGTAGTTTAACTATATTTGGAAATCAGCTGACCAGCAAGATATTTTGTGGCAAAGATTTTAAAGTAATTGACCCAGTTGAAACAGTGCATGCAGTTGGTCTGTGTTAAAGCCATATACTTGTGATAATATTTCAGGTGTGTACGACAGCTTAAGAGCTATACTCAATGATGGCAAGTTGGATGTGAGAGTGCAGTATATGATTGAAGTGATGTTTGCTATCAGGAAGGATGGCTTTAAGGTGTGTTGCTCTTTGTACAATGTAACTGTGTTTCTGGTTCATATACACTAACAGATGTGTATTGGCTAGTGTGTACACTAGTTACAGTATTGTCTTGTACACACTGTACTCATGCTGGAGCCTGCATGATATGGTATGCTTTGGAGAACTATGTGTTTGGTTGTCCTCTAATTTTGAAGTATCAGTATTAGCAGCTTCCAGTATAATTACAATAGTATTGTATATTAGGGGTCATGGAGGTTTGGGCTTTTCTGGCTGAAGAATAACACCCTAAAATGTTACTGTGAAATTTTACTGACTGACTGATGCCTTCAGACAAGTCTACAGGTTTGATTTTTTTCACTTCGATGTTGTTTCAGCTCAACAGTATGTACAATGCATTCTTCATGGACTTATCTGTGTCCTCCATTGTGTCCCATTTATCTTTGCTGACAGCCCAAGGGGTCAGTTCATGGTAGCGCTTCCCGACGTTTGACTGTAATCATCTGAGTTTCTGTTGTGACTGGATTGATTACAGAGATTCTTCTCTTAGTGTTCTTCGTTTGTAGCACTGTGTAAAATGCTGGACATAGCTGTAATGGCCACTTTGCTATTTCAGTAATTGATAGTTGGAATGCACACTTACAATGAGCCTGGTGCCGTTCTTTGGGTTCACCAGTTATAATAATTTATTAATCCCTAATTTGGACAGGGTATAGTAAAGTAGGAATTTAATAATGTCCACTATCCACTAGTATATCCTCAGGTGCAGGCAACCTCCTTTGTTTCACTACTTTTTATTTCTATATGTGATCGATCCCTAATCAAGCTTAAAATTCTTAATTCAACAAATGAAGCTCAGTCCCTCAGTATGCAGAACTATATTCAACTAATAACGTAGCAGTGCTCACCAGCTGATGTAATACTCAGTCACTTTTATTGCAAGTGTTCGGTTACAGTGTATTTGAGATTGAATGAAATCAAAGTCCTACTGTAATTATAGTCTTGTTCCCAGCCAGGCTCACGCTAATGCACAAACACCATCTGGTGACAATGCTCGAGTTTCTTTGGCCTATTTTGGCTGACCAATTAGAATCGAGGAGTTACATAATCGTTTAAAAGCAGTGAAAAACCATTCAAAAATAGCTAAGAATACAGTAAAATTCAGAATAAGGCGTTTACTAGATGCGATCTCTTCATCTATCGTATTAGTAGAGGATAGCATTTCATTTCTGGTGAAACGTCAAGTCACGATTCATAAGGTGAGATCGGGAAGAAAAAAAACTTGACAACAAAAATTTTGAACAACCCAGTTGAGTAACTTCTGATAAATGGCTTTAAATTCTGCTTTTTCATCTACTTCCAACACATTCATGCGATTATGCAACTCGACAATTCTGATTGGCCAGCCAATATTTTGGATTGCACTTCTGGGCCCAAGAAACTTGAGCATTGTCACTAGATGGTATTTGCGCATTACCGCGAGCCCGGCTGGGTACGAGAGTACTGTAATTACCATATCACATACTGTGACATCATATGATATGCCATTGTTACATCATGATGATGTCATACAGGAACACCCGGTGATCATCAGCCAGTTGGACCTAGTGGAGGAGGATGATCAAATTACACATTTTGTCACTATTGAAGAGCAGTGTGACCCCGAGGACCATCTGAGTGAGATTAGAATTGTTTTGTACTGGTAATTAGAAACATTTCTTGTTACAGATGTGTTCAAGGCTGACCCGGACTATCTAGCCAATGAAGAAAAATATAAGCAGATCAGAGATGGTACGTCTGTAGTTGCTGTACATTGAGTACAAACATGTGCGTACGTGTGTGTGTGGTCAGGTACAGAATGAAACTGGTGTAGTGATTGTGATATACCTGAAAGAGCATAATATTATTTGCATCTAACAGCTGTGTAGTCACCGATACGATATGATACACATTACGGTACATCTTTCCAACAGTACAATTAGATGTGTGGGCTGCTAATAAATTTTCATAGCTATGCTAAAGAGTTCAGGAAAGTGGTCAGCTACACTATTATATTCAGAACGTCATATTAAAGTTAATTAAATGTGTGAGTGGCCTATAATTTCTCAAAAGTACCAGCTATTTGCATTTCCGTGATTGTGTAATCTTACTCTTACTCTAGTACATTAACATTTGAAGGTTGTCTTATCCACAATATCATATACCCATAGTGAATAATATTTGTGACTGGGCACCTGCAAAAATAGAGCATGTGGGCACATCAAAGTATTAGCACTATCAGTATCGCGATACGGTCAGACTATCACAATATTCCACTAATTATACTGATATGTATATAGCTACTAAACTTGGTATAATAAATCTGCTGCAGTCACTTGTCTACATCACAAATTTGATAGTTATAAGCCATTTCTGACATTATGAGTGCAGGTGGCCAAAATGGGTACTTGGTTCACAAATGACACATATAGGGATTTTAAGTTTGACTAACCAACGTTATCCAATCATAGCTTGTTTCACTGATGGACATAAATTGTTTCTTGTAGACGTACTGGGTGGTCATGGATCATCATCAGATAGTAGTTCTGGTGAAGGGTCAGGCAGTGAAGAGGAGGAAGATGCCAGTGAGGATGATGAGGGAGAGATGAATATACAAGATGAGACACAGACGAACACCTTGGCACTGCGACGTACTATCTACCTCACAATCATGTCAAGTTTGAGTTTTGAGGAGTGTGCACACAAAATGTTACAGATGACTATTAAGCCCGGACAAGAGGTACGTGTGTATGTTAGTTCAATAATATTTGTATATTAATATTATGGACTGATGTTGGTATGTAATTTTGTGAGGTCTAATTGTTCTATTGTTAGAACACAATTATGATACTGTAGGGCCAAATTTACCATGTATGGCACATGCCTGGTTTAACAATTATAATTGCACCTTCGATAACTTTTGCTCTGAGCATCTATTAGAAGTTTAGACATTTACTATTGCTCATAACTGTAAGATCAAATCTTTATTCATGACAATGCCATCAATCATCAAGGTTAACACTATGATACCATCCCCTCATCCTATTAAGGGAAACTTTGCTTTGGAAACTAAACTGCATTTGGTGAAAAGATACTAATCTCAGACACTACGTTGGCTATGAGTGAATTGGTGGGTTATTCTTGTAGCAAATTGCCTAATTCGCCAAAGTTTCCCAGTGCCAAAATTTCTCTCTATACGCTATCACAGAACCCAATTTGACACAAGACAACAACATCTAAATCACTTCATCCTGCCACAGGCTACCCTTAACACCTATAAGTATACCGTATTGTCTCGAATTACGGCTCCGGGCATTTATTTCTTTCAAGCAACTTTTTACCCTGGCTACTAAATGAGACAGGCGACTATACGAGACCAGTGTTTATATACCTGATCAGCATTCACGAGTCAACTTCATACCTTGTTGTTGTACTCTCCTGGACACTCCTTGATGTTTCCCTCAACATATTTCACAGATTCAAGCTTAAAAGGAACTCTATAAAACGTTCTTCACTTCATGGTTTATAACACCGCCCGGAACTGTTAAAAATAATGAGACGTTTATTTGAGACCCGGAATTTATTTTTGCTATGATGTTGTATACCCCCGGCAACTAAACAGGACCAGGTGTTTATACAAGACCGGCCATAATTCGAGGCAATATTGTAGTTATATCCCAATAGCTGTTAAAGACTCAATAATTCACCAATAATAATATAACAGTGTGATGCGTAAAATCAAGATAAATTTACTTCACAATATTATTGTTGTAATTGGTTAGCTACGTACATGATTTTGCTATTTGGGGTTTTCACCCCCTGGGCAAACCAGCTGCCAACCTTAAGTCTTAAATATGAAATTTTTGTATTGAGGTATCACTAGTAAATACACTGTATTATACTTGTCACTACAGTACGATGCTGCTAGTATGATCATTGAGTGCTGTAGTCAAGAGAGATCATATAGGAAGTTCTTTGGTCTACTGGGACAGGTACAGCACAACAGATGTTAGTATCTCACTGTCTATCAATTGTGTGTAGAGGTTCTGTCAACTGAATCCTGAGTATGTGGAGCAGTATGTGAAACTATTTCAGGAACATGTAAGCCATCATATACGAGTACGTATATCAAGATTTGGAGATATTAATCTGTTTTGGTATTTGATTTCAAATGATCTTTTGATCTACTTGAAAAATATCACTTAGAGATGACAGAGTAGAAGAGATATTCAATGAGCTACAGTGAATAGGATCCTGGATCTTGCTATATCTGAATTATCAATTATTCAAACACTGGACTGTTCTATTAGAACATTGTCAATTGGTGTGTGTTCTATTAGAGTAGTTGAACACTGTTTGAATGGACTTCATTTCACCAATTCTGAACTGGCACACCAGGTGTTTGGATAATGGAGGTCCCAGAGTATTTGTATATGAGTGTGTATGTACAGATTTATCAATTGAAAATGTACTCTGGATTACATACAGCACCACATTAAATAGAACCATCCTTCTTACAACTTAAAAGTACTCAAGTTGCTTGTTTGAAATCTCTTTGGTTGTAATAATGATTGGGTCAATATTTATATATATTTGTTTGTTTCCTAGTACACAACTTGTCATCGGCTAGAAACAAACAAGCTAAGAAATGTGGCAAAGTTTTATGCACACTTGTGCTATAGTGATGCCATCCCATGGACGTGTCTGGCCATCATTCACCTCAATGAAGAGGAGACAACATCATCTAGCCGTATCTTCATCAAGATCCTCTTCCAGGAGCTAGCAGAGTATATGGGACTAGTGAAGCTCAATGAAAGACTAAGAGATCCGTAAGTGGGTAGATTGCAATTTCAAGAACAATAATTGCAGCATTTAGTTAAACTGAATTCTGTCTTGCCTTTGTTTGTGTTCTAACGGTGCTGTTAAGTTCCTTTGGTTCTTTATAAAATTGCACAATCTATAACCAGTCCACTCTCTGAAACTTACAGTATTTCTGCTGGTAGCTTGAAAGCTTTATAGATTACATGCACATGGCTTTTATCCATAAAATTGTGCTGTTACTAAGTTTCATTTTTTTTTGTAGTTTAGTTACCATGATTTCATCACTACATGTTGGACGTAACAGACACATTTTATATTAGTACATTATTTATGTGTATTGATGGTGTTCTCAATGAGTTGATATACATGTTGTTGTGGTTGGCAGGTTTTTAGCTCCTGGATTTGAGGGATTATTACCACGAGATAACCCCAGAAACACTAGATTTTCCATTAATTTCTTTACATCTATTGGATTGGGTGGACTTACGTAAGTGATGAATTGTATGTGATTGTGTGTTGAACCAGCTTTTATATTAGGGATGACTTAAGAGAACACCTCAAGGCTGCATCGAAGATGATCATGTCACAAGTCAATGACTCAGAATCATCAGGTGCAGTACACTACTACCCTTAGTACAATTGTACCCTACATTGTTCGTATTCCTGTCTAATAAGGGACGACTTCTCATGCCATTGCAGACTGACTTGCATATGCTACACCTTTACCCTTACACCCACATAGAACTTTTGGGGAATGTGCATTTACACATTACAAGCATACATGGCAGCTTTAAAAGGGAGGTAAACTTGACTTATACAGCCTGAAACTATACATTGGTGGTAGAAAGCCTGTTCACTGGACTACTTGGAGAAGTTTAAATGAACACTATCAAGACTCGCGGTAGTGAGTTGCGCAGCAGAAACACGCACCGCAGACAATAAATGACGAGACCACTACACGTGAGGATTTTACAGGAACTAACATTGTCAAATTCGGCCTGCCTGTAACTCACCCGTCATTTACACTATCTCTCTGAAACTCTAGAGTTAAACTCATCATGTCACTAGTAACTACCACACAAACAGTGAAGCTAATCCATGTCGACTGTTTTGAAATCAAGACTGCCGACATCAAAGAGGTTTCATTTTTTTTAAATCGCATGTGGTTAGACACAACTGCAGGTGTATGCCCTGCGTTCCTTTGTGCATTCCAAACATTGATTACCCTGCTATCGCTTCCATATTCTCTCAATCGAAGATTCACATCATTGATTTTGCCATACATCATTACCCTACAGCTGTAATTTCAGCACCAAACAAAGTTTTAGTCATCCTCAGTCGACCTAGAAGCCAAATACAAAACCCATATTGTTGTTTTCTGCAATACTCGCTTGGCATTTAGGGCAATGTGTCTTTAAACTTTTCTAAACGTTTCGTTGAGATTGTTACATATTTTTTCGAAAATGACCGGTTTGAAATTTGAATTTAGTTGCCCCCACGTAATTTGCTCTCTAAGGATGCGGCTTAAGAATTTAAAGAATGACGCAGAGCACAACTGCGGTCACTGGTTATTGATGAACTGAGCTGTGAATAGTAAATGTAGTTAATCAGTGCATGTAGCCATAAAAGAAGTGTGCAAAAACTATGTCATCGTTCAAGAATGTAGCGAGTTTGAAATTTGAATTTAGTCACCCCCACGTAATTTGCTCTCTACTGGTGCGGCTTAAGAATTTAAAGAATGACACAGAGCACAACTGCAGTTACCAGTTGTTGAACTAAGCTGTGAGAATGTGTATTTGATTAGTGCATGTAGCTAACCTAAAAGGAAGTATGCAAAACCACCAATTATTTAGAATTGTCACCATGCACCCCGGTACACATGTAGTTACAACATACAGAAGACACATGAATACTCAACAGTTTTCACAATAATAAGAATTATGTAATAATGACTGTAATATAACTGCTATGCAAGTAATGTCTCCACTTCTCCAGTGGCCCACCGTGGTAGCAGGACTCACATGACGGCATAATCATCCAAACACAGATAAGCAATGGGAGTAAGTGCACTGACAACGAGTTGGTGTGAGTCCATTTGTAGAATCCAGATGAGTGGGTGTGGGTCCAGTATGTCTAAACAGTTAACACACATTCTTGTTATAAATATGTACTAGAGACACAAACTGAGTACTGACGGAGTATCCCATAAGAGGGAACATGTTTATATTAAAAAATTACTAGCTTTGTGTTCTGTAGTGATGAATATAGTAATATACACATAATCATCAAGTTTCAGCCTAGCTATGACATGAACTTGTTCTTGCCCTGATCTAGACTCCACAAGCTCATCAGGAGAAGATCAGGAGGAAGAAAAAAGATCAAAACACAAGAAGGAAAAGAGAAAGCACAAAAGGTACATGTTTATGTGTGTAGACATGTATGTAGTGCATCATACCACAAACATTAACTTTGTGACATCATCATATGAATGCACTGTAAGAGTTTCCAGAAAATATGACTATTATGTGTGTGAAGTTCTTCTCAACCTTACAATATATTGGGTTTTACATTTTGGTTGCTACTTAATTTCTCTGCAACAACCAGTCACACAATGAAAGTTGTTTACAATAATATAGTTTTTCAGATCTAATTTTTTGAGAGGGCATCTTTCCCAGACTTTCCAGAATGACTGAAATCCACGTCTTTTGCTCTAATGCCTTTTTTCTCCTCTACACTGACTGTCAAAAAGGTGGTCAAACTATACTAGTCAATTAGAGTTAGAAGGCATTAATTAGAAAAACAGCAAGACTAAATTTCATGAGTTGATGATAAGAGTCCGACATTGAAACTTTTATCAAACAGTACAGTAGTACTGTTTAGTAGGGTTTCCCCCTAAAATTATGCACACTGCTAATATTGTTGTGTCTAAAAACCATCATAGAAAATCATATGCGGTGAAAATCACATTTATGCATAGTCTTACTCCATTTTAACATCAAATACAGCATTAGTCTAACCCTAACCCTAACCTAATCCTACAAGCATCCAGATATACAATCATACAGCACTGTATAGTAGGGACCACAAAGGAGTAGGCGTGGTCCACGAAATAACATCACCCAAAAACCAGCCCCAATTTTCCCTGACAATGATGAGGCAGTGTTGGTTAAGTAAAACTAAGCCCAAACAAGCTTTCAGATCGACCTGAAACGCTTTCAACAAGTTGCTACAGAATTTAAGAATAATTTATTTAATGGAATTTTCTACTGCCTGACTGACTGATGCCTTCAGACAAGTGTAACTCGATAACAGCTAATGCTACGGGCTTGATTTTTTCACCATTTGATGTCGCTTCAGCCCAAGAGGTTCCTTTTGGTATACCGCAGTACATACAATGCATTCTTCATGGACTTACCAGTGACCTCCTTTGTGTCCCATTCATCTTTGCTGACAGCGAAAAGTGTCAATTTGGCAATAGCACGTGATGGCTTCCCTTCGTAACGGAAATCGTCCGTATTTTTCATAGTGGCTGTATTTTTCATAGTGGCTGTTTTGATTGCAGATATGCTTTTAGTTTTTGAACAGTTCTCAATTTGTACTGCTGTATAACAGGTTGAAGTCAGCCGACAACAAAGCATAATGGATAGTTCACTTTTCAGACAATAATTGATATAACTGGAGTGCGCGGCACCATTTTTTTCGGTATGCATGGATTGCAGAGGTGCTTTTCGAACAGTTTTTGATCCAAAATGCTGTGTAATGGGTTGAACATAGCTAGCAACGAAGCATAATTGATACTTCACTTTTCAGACGATAATTGGGGCGCACGGTGCCATTTCAGATGCGGTATGCGTGGGTTCACCAGTCATAATAATTATTTACAAAAAAAGTTAACAAACAAGTACACAGAAAAATTTGGAATTTTCAACTAGAGTAGGGACTATAGCACATCGATAAAAAGTACTGAAACAAGCTGGAGTAGTACACGATATTAAATCACAGTAAAGCAATAAGAAGTGTTATATCCCTACTGTGCTCAAGATTATAAGATACCATAATGGAAATGCACGGTAGGGATATAACACTTCTCATTGTTTTACTGTGATTTAATATCGTGCACTACTCCAACTTGTTTCAGTACCTTTTTTCGATGTGCTATGGTCCCTACTCTAGTCCAAATTTTTCTGTGTACTTGTTTTTATAAAAATTGTCAAACCCATACTTTCATCTGCCTGCCTCACTGCCTGACCACAGTCACAAGGCTAGAGGCCAAACAAAGCAGCTCATGGCCAGCATTTTGTGCCACCACAACTAACTCATGGGTGGGATATGCCTTTTATGGTTCCAACTATACCTTCTGCACTTTGCTCATGCCAGAAACCATACCAAGGTGTTAATTTTCCATATCAACACTTTTCTTGCAGAGCGTGTTTAGATGCCACGAGACTATTTGAGGTGCTTAATGTGCTGTAGTAACCCTTGGTAGTAGTTAGCTGGGCTTCTAAAGCAATTGCAAAGACCACGCCCTCTTAAATGAAGTGCTGAGGCTACGCCCTTAACAATCTAGCTCTGTGGAAAACAAGGTATTGTACCATTCCTGCTAGTGATGTGCGATATTAGGATTTTGGTTTCAGTACGGTATCAGTATGATATTTCATAAAATATTGAAATTTCGATACTTTTTCGGGTTTTTTTTCCTTTTGATTAATTGCATTAGCAGTCAAATATTTACAGTTATGCTTTAAAATAGAATTTGTTGTGAAGCTAATAACAAGCCTTGGAAACTGGTAGATGCCTTGTAAAATGGCTAAACTGTACAAAACGGAGTTTCATTTCTGTTGTGATTACACAATCACACACCAAACATTGTAAATTATCAAAATATTATTCAATATATTGAAAAATATTAACTGTACAATAAATATTGATATCAGTTATAAAAATATTGAGATTTGGTATGGTATCAGTATTGAAAAAATATTGAAATTTCGGTAATTTTTTGGTATATTGCACATCACTAATTCCTACCAGCTGTGTAGCTATGTAGCGAGATCGATATCAAGATAATACAGTAGTCACAGTATAGTTATGTTCTAACAAACAAAGTCAACAAACTAGTTTATTAATTTTAAAATGAAATAGGATTACAGCAATAAGAAGTAGTGAAACAAGAGATGATGGTAGCTATGAGAATCTGTACTTGGTATTGTAGCAATGTACTACTTTGCCATGTTATTGTTATTGCTGGATCCATTATATTACCATTCATTGTTGTGCACCCTTTTGTTTGCCAGTTACTGTTGCTTTTGTGGATGTACCCTTTTGTACAGCAAAGGTGTTTGTGCATGGAAGATATAGAGTACATACCTGAATCCATTTAATTTACCCATTAACAGCCGTTTCCCGTCATGGCATATAAATCATTCAAGGAATAAATCTAGCAGCTTTGCTATATACAAACTATTTTATTCGTCGCATAGCAAGAAGAGCTAGTGTTAAACAGACACACTCATAGAAGTCCCATTTCTGTGATAAGTGGATCCTTCCTGAACTAGTGCACAGTTATATAGTTGTGGGCAAGTGGTTGTTATTAGAATAGGCGAGTTGAATTGTTCTTTGAGTTAAAAACTATTGTATTACCAAAGAAAGTACTACTATACATCAATGGTACAGGTGGAGATGACCCTCCACTGTTTTATCCTGAATGTGGCATGCTGCACACTGGTACATATACACATGCACAACACCAGAAATGAGACAAATCACAAAGAGAATAGCTGTGAAATGGATTACACTGTAACTAAGGATGGTTACCCCTAACTCACCACTACTTTAACCATTACCATCCTTACATACTATATAAGAATAAAATGCCAAAGCTTAACCCGTAAACCTGCAGCTATTTTAGAATACATAAGTACTGAAAACGCACTGTCCAGTAAACTGGATTTTACACATGCCTTTAAAACAAACTCCCATAGTACAAAGACTGTTAAAGCTATCTAAAAGCTACAAACACTGTCCTACTCAACGTTAAATTTTGGTTTAAGGTCACATCCTTCCAACCAGAACTTCACGCTGTACCTTAAAAGTACAAAATAAGTATCTCTTTATCTTCCTTCGTCACATAACGATGGATGAAAGGCCTTAACTTGGCTGTATTTCATCCTGTCAACTCAACATCATTTTGCTTGTCACATGATGGCGATTTGGTTGATATACAGATATCATGTGATTTCTTAAATGACCGTTGAGCACAGTGACAATATGAAGAAAATGAAATGATTTAACCTCATAGCAATATGCAAGTTAAATGAGTGGTGCCTTTGAACTCCCACACTAAAATGGTATATAATTTGTTAAACAAAACATACCACTATAGCATGGGTGGTGTTCATGGTGTTCAGAGGCACTGCTGGGGGTTAACTCGCATATTGCCTGGGAATATCCAGGCAATATCATGGGAACATGGTGGCTTTGATGCCCAACCAGACCAGTTTGACTTATTATATTGAATGACACTCAGCATTTCATTGTGGGATTTAGTATTAGTTTCTGCAAATTATGACAAGTTGATTGTTAATAATCTATTCTCTATGATGAATGATCACCCAATAGTGAAGTTGATGTAAAAATAATAAAATGCAATTTTTTAGGCTTGAAACAAATGAATGTGTAACCACATCAAACGTTCTATTAATGATTGCCCATTCTGTCTTCAACGTTCATCCTAATGTCCTAATTTTGTGTGTCTGATACTGTGTAGGTGTGCTGAAATCATTATAGTTTACTTTGTAGGAAGAAGTCACCTAAGGAAAAATCAAAGCATCAAAAGAAATCATCAAAGAAGTCAGAAAGATAACATGACACATACACATAATATACAATTTTGTTACATGATACATCCTATATACAGACATACATACAGATATAGATACATAATTTCGTCTTAACTTAGATACATACAGAGTCCTATAGTCTCAGGGTTACATAATTACTATAAAAATAACTGGAGTCCTGCAGCAAGAAAGTAATACCACCTGTTCAGCAGTTTGACCACATTCAATGGCACTGAAGAGGGTACATTAAAGATCCTGTAAGAACACAAGATGGCAACCAGGGCTGTCTGTTAAAATATTTGATGCTGCGTTGAAAACAATATTAATTTTAGTGTATTAAACTATTTGGTAGATGGGATACATCACTTAGTGTGTTACAGTCAATGGCCTGATCATCACAAGATCAACAGAGAATCCAACTTGTTGGACATCAATGTACACTATAGATCTTTTCAGTTGCTTCCATATTATATAGGAGTGTAATACTTTACCAAAAATTAATAGTAGAGGAGTGTCTTGCTACATCTTGTTAACAATGATACGATGCCGGCATTAATTTTGTTGACTTGCCATCTCGTTGGTCACTTCTACATACAGGTTGCATGTATAAATATTACTTTAACCCCCCATACCTAAAATTATAACACTTTTCCTAGTTTCATGCACACGTTATCTGCTACAATAGGCACCAGCCTATAATCTGCATAAGAAGTGTCTGCAGCATCAAGCTAACTTAAGCACGTAATGCTAGTAGGGATGCTCAACATGTAAATTTTGGCATAATGGGTGAGTAAAAGCAATGAGAGCAAAATGCTGGCATAATAGGTACAATTTTTGTAATGTGAACAAAGGCCTGGAGCCTAAACCTTTATTTTTTGAATGTTAATATATCCACCAGACAAACTTGATTACTTGTTTCTCATCCACAAAAATTTGGATTTCCATGTGGGCGGGAGATCATTATTAAAGAAAATACTCCAGATCAAGTCTGTTACTATAAAGGTTAGCTAAAGCCTTTTAAGAACTAGAACTTACGTTTTACCCACCATTTGTGAAATGTAAGTGATATTTGCTGTGCCCAAAATAATACTACCAGCCATCTTAGCATTAAAACATGTGTGCACATGATTGATAACAGCAATAATGAAATTAGAGGCAGTGAGGTAAAAGGGGATGAGAAACAATCAGTTTGCCTGTCCTCATATTCATACAATACAATAGTAACTGTATAGTAGGGACCACAAAGAAGTAGGCGTGGCCCACGAAATAACATCACCCAAAAATCAGCCTCAATTTTCCCAGACGACCATAAGGCACTATTTTAAACTAAGCCCAAACAAGCTTTCAGATCAACCCGAAACGCTTTCAACAAGGTGCTACGGAATATTAAAATAATATTATTCAACAGAATTTTCTAGTGACTGATTGACTGATGCCTTCAGACAAGCGTAATACTAAGGCTACATGCTTGATTTTTTCACTGTTCAACATCACTTCAGCCCGAGAGGTGCCTTTTGGCATACCGCAGTATGTACAATGCATTCTTCATGGACTTACCAGTGTCCTCCTTTGTGTGCCATTCATCTTTGCTGACAGCGAAAGGTGTCGATTTGGCAGTAGCACGTGATGGCTTCCCTTCGAAATGGAAATCGTCCGTATTTTTCATAGTGGCTATTATGATTGCAGCAGTGCTTTTCGAACAGTTCTTGATTCGAAATGCTGTGTAACGAGTTAAATATAGCTGACAATGAAGCGTAATTGATACTTCACTTTTCAGACAATAGTTGATATAGCTGGGGCGCACCGCGCCATTTCAGATGCAGTATGCATGGGTTCACCAGTCATAATAAAATTATTCACAAAAAGTTAACAAACAATTACACGAAAAAATTTGGAATTTTCAACTAGAGTAGGGACCATATAGCACATCGATAAAAGTACTGAAACAAGTTGGAGTAGCCCATGATATTAAATCACAGTAAAACAATAAGAAGTGTTATATCCCTACTGTGCTCAAGATGCCATAACGGAAATGCACAGTAGGGATATATCACTTCTTATTGTTTTACTGTGATTTAATATTGTGCACTACTCCAACTTGTTTCAGTACTTTTTATCGATGTGCTATGGTCCCTACTCTAGTTGAAAATTCCAAATTTTTTTGTGTACTTGTAAAAAAGGAAGTGGTTTCGAAAGGTATTTATTTTCACATCTAGTAGTTGCCCTAATTGTTACAGGAAAAACAAGTAGCAATCCCATATGTTATATAAGCAATATTAGCTAGCTTATTAGCTAGCTTCTTGCACAGATCAACAAGATACTAGCTGTACTCTGATAGAACAGTCAGTTTAAAGGAAATTGTAGCTTTTCACTTAGAACTGATCATTTGCAAAGATCAATGCTGAGCAAAATATATAGCATATATAATAGGTGAAAAACAAAAGAATTGCTGGAAAGGAAAATAGGTGGGAAAAAAAGCCGAAAATCGACTCATCTATAGTAGGCCTGTGTCAAATATGCCAGAATAGGCTGGACTGCTATGCCAGCATAATGCTGGTATATTAGGTGGATATTTCAAACTATGGAGCTTAAATGGAACAATACTCCCTAATAGAGCAGTCAGTAGATAGAGCACTCGTACACAGCTCCCTTCTGAAATACTCTAATAGAGTATTCACTAATTAAAATGGTCCAAGATAATTGTAACAAATTTTGCTAACTTAGGAGCATAATGCAAACACAATAGGAACACTGAAAGAGCAAAATTTGGGAAATTCCTGAAAGCATTTTGGGAAAAATTTTGAGCATATTTGACTCAGGCCTAGACTTGTCCTTAAACGTTAACATCAAATACATGTCATAAAAAAGATTGCATGACATGCTGTAGAAGAACAGTCGGTAAACCTACTTGATGTAACCATTTTAATATAATAATTGTAATTACCTCATTGCATCAGTTATCCGAACCCCTTGGGTGGTCTATAAGTCTGAAAAGTCCGTATCTCTGAAACTGTTTATAAATAACCTTAAAACAGGATAAAGAAAAAAACAATATTTTCAACTACCCTAATAGAACAGTCACTACTTTAATAGATCAGTCATTTCCATAGTTGGCTAACCAAGAATCTGGAGAAGTGAGGTTCGGATAACTGAGGTTCCACTGTACAGTAGTTTAGCAGCACAGCAAAATTTCTTTTTGTAAAAGTATTAAACAGTAAAATTAAACAATTGTGTAGCAGTGAAGTGCATAATATTATAATTATTATATAGCTATGTAGAATTACATTAATGCCAGTGTTTTACATCTGAACATATTGTTGATGATGATTAAATTTCATGTATTGTGTCATTATATAAATGAGTTTATAGCATCCATATGGTAGAACAACAAAAAGCTCTTATAGCATGAATTATGCAATGCAGATAATAATAATAGGTAGAATTTTGGAGTATAACAAGCAGAATTGCACGTGTTGTAATAAAATTAATTACTTATTGGTACATTCAACACATGCACCAATCAGTCACTGTAATAATATGGTACAACTTTGTGATAATTGAAATTTTAACCCTTAGTTTCCCGGCACCTTTTTCCATACATTTTTTGTACTTCCTGGTAACATTTTTTTCTGAGTAGATGAAAGTTCTTTCTTTAAACTCTACTAGTTTTTATTTGGTTAGTAACCTCTAAGCACAGGTTAGAAATAGAAATTTTCTTAAAAGGACCTTGTTTATGCCGCAATTTTCTGTTCAAGATCAAGATGCACTAATTTCCGTTATGAAAGGAGGCTATCACGTGCCACGCCAAATCAACACTTTTCGCTGTCAGCAAAGATGAATGGGACACAAAGGAGGACACTGGTAAGTCCATGAAGAATGCATTGTACGTACTGCGGTATGCCAAAAGGCACCTCTTGGGGGCTGAAGTGACATCGAACAGTGACAAAATCAAGCCTTAGCCTTAGCCGTTGTCAAGTTTCCTTAGCTGTTGCCGTAGCCTTAGCCGTTGTCAAGTTATGCTTATCTGAAGGCATCAGTCAGTGTGGAACCTCTCTTAACAAGCTCCCTGGATTAAGGACACAACAGAAAAAACCTCCATAATAAAGACAAAAATTTTGGTCCCAACAGATCTGGTTAATACATTTTTTTTACCTCTGAAAGAGAAAACCTCTATATTACAGCAAAAAGTGGCCAAAAATTCTGGGTCCCAAAATGTCTGTAATAGAGAGGTTCCACTGTAGAAAATAAATATTTTTTAAATTCCATAGCAGCTTGTTAAAAGCATTTTGGGTCGATTTGAAGGCCTAACCAATACTGCGTCATCATTGTCTGGGAAATGGTTTTTGGGTGAGGTTTTTCATGGGCCACGCCCCCTTATTTGTGGTCCTTACTATACAGTACGATAGTATGATGTGTTACTCTTTATTGCCAGTGTACCAAATCCTCATAATCAGTTCCCTTTTCTAAAATTTGCCATACCTACAAATTAATTATGTGTGTCTTGTGTTAGACATTCTGTGATATGTAGAAATTGTATGTTGTGGGGTATGTACTGTGTTTCTCTGCCAAGGAGTAGTGGCCATAGTGGGATACAAATTGATAACTAGCATACGTGTAGCTATGAAAATATTCCATAAATGACTACATTTAATGAATTCACCAAGTAGTCATATAAAATGATTGTATTCCACAATTCTGTTGTTTCCTATTTTGTGTTTTACAAACTCCCACAAATGGGAGTTGCCGAGCACCTTCAGTCAAACTTTGTTATTTTACACTATGTATACCTTGAATTATGCACCTATTACAGATCACTGCCCCCCTTGGGCGTAGGTGGGGGGAATTGACACAAACCTGTTGTCCCACACCATGAGGAATTTGACAACTGTTCATTAACACCCAAATACTTTGTGTTATTATATATACAATGTCACATCTCCATATTACAACTGGGGCTTATGGTGGGGAATTTGACATGGTAGGTTTTCCCCTTCTATGGGACATTTTACATTCAGGTGTGTTAAATTCCACCATAGCTCCATATATTCCTGAGGGGTGCTAAGTAGTGGGGCAATACATTGATAGTCACATTAAATGTTAAGTAAGATGCATATAATAATTATGGGTTATTTATATACCATTTTTAATTTGTTACAGTTGTTAGAATCTTAATACAGCCCATCATTAGCCATGTTGTAGAAGTGATGAAAATGATTATCATTAGCCAAAGGATTTTGATAATCCAATAAAGTAAATTCCTAAACACATAATTATATGGTATAGCTACATAACATGCTATATGTCTACGTATCATATATGTCCTCTTCCTACATCCTTATTTCAATGTAGAGAAAGGAATAACAGAGTAAGTCTTATGGCATTTGTTCTTGTCATCCAAACCCAAACTAACATCCTATCCATATACTGGCCTGACCCTCAACAGTTACTAGTAAGAGTATATATTCCTAGCAGCTGTGGTCCCCACCAGTTGGATATCACCAGTGGGTGTGGTAACCTGTACAAGTTGTAATTAAGTGATATTGGAGTGTATTAGTGTGTAGTAGCTGATTATGTTACACTGGTAGTGATGTCATCACTGACCATATTAGTGACCTGATGTTCTATTTCTCGTAATTGGACCGCTTGTGATCCAGACAATCCAGCCAATCAGGAGTAGTATAAACATGTTGTGATGGTTAGTACACAAACTATTGAATTCTGTTGAGAACACTTCTCTAATGAGGACACCTGTTAGTCCATATCATATGATCAGCTATTGTGATAATGGTCACCAGTGTGTTATGATACAGTAAATACTTTCACCCAACAATTAGATAATCAGTTATATCAACACAACAATACTAATAACTAGTAATGGAGTATAATAGAGTTCAGTACAGTATAGTTACTAATGGTTAGTTATGTACAATATGTCCTATCTCCACTATAGGTAGGGAAGATGACTTGTAAGCTTTAATACCCGGTCCACCACTGGTACCTCCAATAACAATTATAGTGTTACTGTTGATGGTTGCTACTCCAACAAAAAACCTGGCAGTAGTAAGATTGTCAACTTGTATCCATGACTTCTTTGAAGTGTCATACAGACTAATATCTGATGTGGCAACACCTTTAACATCACCACCACCGATGATCAGAGGAGGGTTGGAGGATGGTACTGTAGTAGTGAAGTAATGTGGAGCATATGATAGTTCCTCCCACTGACTGGCTACTTGATCTGATGATGAAGTGATGGTGGATACTGATAACTGGTGTGATCCATTGTCACGACCTCCAGCTTGAGAATATCCCACTATGAGTAGGTGTTCTCCTGCAATTGTGGGTTTGATGGCCCACATTGGGACAGGTAGCTTAGTAGACACTTCTCTCCATGGTGATCTGTTTTGCCAGTTAATTGTCTCAATACTGTCAAGGTACTTGTCTGACTCATCCTGTCCACCCATAACCATCAAGTGATCACCATGGACTACAACACCTGGGTAGAGTCTTTCATGGATCATACCTGGATATGTTTGTGACCAACTGTTAGTGTCTCTGTTATAGGTGGAGACTTTGTTGAGTGTTTTGTAAGTGACTGAATCCTGACCACCAAATATGGACAATCTATTATCCACCATACACAGTACTCCACGACGATGACCAGGAGGGAGGGTATTCCATTGGTCAGTTGTGATGTTGTACTGGTACACATTGTTAAGTGTCTCATCCTCAGGAGCACTACCAGCAGTGACATAGACATTGTTATCATCCACTACAACAGAGGCATTATACATTGTTCTTGGAAGATCTGAACACTTATCCCACTTGAGGTGATATTGTTTAGTCTGTAAAGCCTCCACCAAAGGAGGTGAGTCCTAAGGGAGGAAATTGTGTGTTAGTGTGGATCACATGATCTCCCTCAATAATCTAACCCCCCTTGATAGTTGGTAATCAGTGTAATGGTTTAGTGTCTGAGGTTGTTTAGATTACTGAGAGTTACCATAGTAACTGTGTTGGTTACTATTATTATTCTTAAGTCATTTTATTATAGGAATGCTACCAAATGTATGTGAAGGAAATATTTAGTAACTTGCTCTGAACTGTGTGCTGTAACTTAAGAACAAGAATTACATTATGAAAGCAGCTAGTTTACTATATCAAGTAACTCTAATGGTTAGTATAGACATGACTGAAAGGTTACCATGGTTGCAGTAGTTACCATGGATATAAGATCACTTGTATATCATTAGTTTATCCACTGTTCAAGTCATAATGAAGTGCAGTGTCAATTACTGTGTTTCATACCCAAGAACATGCTAGTGTGTAAGTATCATAGTTAGCTATAGTACACACGAGTTTACATCAGTTATATGTGGTTATGTAGGTGTTCTACATACAACTAGTATGGAGAATCATTTATTTAAGTTGTTGTTCAAACACTATGGAAGCCACAATCACGGATTACTATGTGATTCTTACCAGAACAACATCTGTCCGTAAGTGATAGAGTGTTAAATCCATATGAGTTGTACATAATGTGTGTAGTAAGCATTGTACATGTGTCATCAACAGTGATGGAGCTCGTGTGGGTGTGGATGTGTATACATGCATGTGTGTCTGAATGTGTGTCTGAATGTTTTGGTATATGAGAGTCTGTTGGCAATCTGTTAAGCTCAGTTACATGTAGAGGCTCAGATGGTTGGGTCATTTTGTACATGTAAAAGGATTCTATTTGGATGGCTGTCTCAGACACAACATGTCCATTGTGTGAAGCTGTAAGATGGCATGATAAAGTTAAGCTGTTAAATATGATTTTAAGAGCTTTTCCATACACACAGTTGGCTTTTACAAATAAAGGAATCTCTCAACCAAACCAATCATTGTCAGCCATGTTGGGGATGGGTAGTTATACACTTGTGCAGATGTCTTGTTCTTGTACTCTCTTGAAAGACTACAGGCAAGTGTTGCGATGAAAAGGGCTGGACTGAGACTGGTCCAGCCAGCAAATTCTCTAATCCTTTAGTAATTAACTGTTTCCGCAAACATCTGTCTTGAGCTTGATGGTACTTCTGAGAGTGTGTACATGTGCGTATGTGCGTGCATGCGTGTGTGTGAGAGGCAGCATATCCAAGTGGCCAGAGCATCGGCTTGGTCCAGGTTCAACACCCAGTTGTACCAAATTGGTGTTGTTGTTCCCTTGAGCAAGAAGCCTTACTCACATTGCTCCAGTCTACCAAGCGGACCTGGTGGCCTGGTGTCAACTGGGGAAACAGCTCGCCCAGCTGTAACATCAATCAGTACCTGGTGTAAACTGGCGGAGCAAATGTTAACTGTTCATGTCTCACATAGTGAGTGAAGGTCCAGGTGAGAATTCAGGTGCCCACATCTTCACCTGTGAGACACAACGTGGGTTACTAGTCCTGCCCCAGGAGGATTTGACCTGAATATAGCACAGGTGTCCCAGTGCTGGTCCACTGAGTAGGTGTGTCTGTACTAGCACAACAGCTGAAGGCTTGTGTGCTGCTCTGATTTTTATAAAGTTATCACTTGAACACTGAAATGTAACTGGACTAATTACTAGTATAAGTTTACTTTGCACTTATAAGAGTGCCAAATCATATTAATACTGAAATAATCATCCATTCACAATACTTGGCAAGCATTGTACATGTAGTTGTATGTGTAGCTAGCACAAGGATCTTTGTGGATTTTATGAGGTTTTTAAAACATAAAGATCTGAGGGTGTGGTCTCGAACTGACTTAGATAACCAGGTGATTTACATACATGGGAATATAGGAGTAGACATTGTGCGATTGGATTGCTTGTCATTTTAAAATTGTCACAGTAAGTGTGGAAGACTGAACATGTTTTTGTTGGAAGACTTGGAGAAAGCTCACACCTTATTGCTCCTTCCTTGCTTAGATCACAGTGTATGTGCAGATAGTGTCACAAGTTGACTAGGAAATTAATGAGTTGCAGCTTAAGTTGATCATGATGGTGATGAGTAGTCAGAAGTTGTTGCTTATAGCAACACAACTGAATGCATGTTGTTGAGTACAGACCACACCCACATATGTAAATTAGCCATTCTATAAGGAAGCTTAGCCACTAAAATCCTCCAATAGCAGGGGCGGATCCAGAGTCTGGAAAGAGGGGGGCACCTTGCTGAAAAAGTTGAAGACCAAAATAAAAAAAAGGTCACAACAATAATAGCTAGTTATCCTTTACCAAATATATTATATCACGTATGTTATGTAAAATAAAATCCTATTTATAGCTTCATAAGTAAGCTGCACTGCGTCATGAACATTGTGACTGCTTTATTAGAGTAATTGACTGCTGTATTAGAGTATCTTGATCTTGTATGCAATTTCTTGAAGGGGGGGGGGGCATTTGCCCCAAATGCCCCATCCTGGATCCGCCATTGAATAGTTTAGTAGAAAACAAAAGACATGTAAAATACTCTAGAAAACAGATGCGTATATACTAAATAGAATTTTCCGGTGATACCTCTGGATTAGTCCATTCATCTTAACAAATGTAGCTGCAACATTACTCCTAAAAATCGAATTCTTTTAGGCATACCTTGTAAAATGAATGGAGTGGTTAAACTCCTGTTGGTGATACCCAAACTGATATCAATGCATCGTTACTTCTGTTATGTCTTTATTTGGCAAACTATTTAAGTACTACAGTATAAGACAATGGAGGAACTGTGCACTTCTGGAATATGTCCACAACTTTAGGTGGCTTAGTACATGTTTTTATGGCTTCGGCATGAAATTTGTAGGGCTTGAAACAAGCTAACTATTGCCACAAAGTGCATAACAGAAATTAATTAAGCATTTTGTTCTCTACAAACAAAACCTCTCTGAGAAGCATGTCGCACAAGTTCAAAGTTTATCCCTTCAGAGTGAATACTTCAAATTCCTTTGCACTTGGCACAATAACGCTGGATTTGCTATTTACCTAATTGTCTATTGTGTGGAGCTACTTTTCTTTTCTTTTCTGTCACATATTAGTTCTGCCCATGTTTTACACAAAGATTTGAAACGGATTTTTTTTTAATTTGTCATTACCGGGTAGAGGCAGGTATCAAAAATCAACTTCTGCAAAAATGAAGCTTATTTATTACTACTTACCCATCCAAAGTTTGACAGTCGTATCATAAAAAACCAACCAGTTATTTACCATTGTTGTGGGACCTGTAACAATAGCATGTGGTGCACTTGCACTAACCACCACATTATAATACGTAAGTGTATGCCAAGCAGTAATTGGCAATAGTGAAAAAGTTGTTTACTGTGCATAGCATTCACGAACATTGAAGTAGAACCGAGAAACAGTGGTTGAAGTCTAGTTGATGGTGAACACTTTTATTTTGTTCCTGGCCTTTATTAAAGCCGTTTGTTACTGACAGCACCCAAGGATATGAAACTATGGTTGGATGTGTCAGTCACCCTTATTGAAAATACTCCTGTATTCTCTCTCTTCCCAAGATTTTCTGGTAATATCTTTGTCACAAAGGTGTGTGAAGGCCATGTGATTATTGTAATGTTCTTCAAATGCTGTTTGTAGCATTTAATATGAAACATTCACCCGTTTCAAACATTTGCCATAGCAAGAGAGCAGTATTGTCCCAGAACAGCATACTCTGTCAGTGTAACCAGATTTTCATATTCATGCAGCAACTACTTGGGCTTTGTTACGAATTGTCAAATGTGTAAGGAGTGGTGACACTGTCACAGGTGGGGTTTAAGAAATGCGGTGGTGAAAATCCTCTTCATCTGACAATCTGCCAAAACTCAGGGAGCTTTATGAAAGGCGATGAAAAAAGGTAATATTCAATACATTAAAAATACTGTAGCCATGTTTCACCATTGTATATCTCCTCAGGGAAAAACTTGTTATATATCCTCTCCAAGGCTAGACTGTTATCCTTCTGCTATTCATCAAACAGTGGACCATTGCACTGTATCAGCCAAGATAATCAAGCATCTTTATGATTGGTACAAAAGTGTTAATCACTATTTGCCTTTTTATTAACATCAAATAGTGTGTGTTAGCAAAGTACAAATTGAAGTTGTGGAAGAAAGTTGAATGGGCCCACCATTTCATTTCCATCACAAGAAAAATGAAATCATATGAAAACACATTATGAGCTACCAATATTAGTGATGCTACACATGTAGACATTAACCTGAGTAGTATGGAGTTCCAATTGTCGATATCTGTACTTTGTTCACACAACTTACCGTCCATGTGACAAACCGTGTGAATACCGTAGTGAAGTCTGGCTGGTTGTTCAGATCAACAGCTCTGATACCACATGTCTTGAAAGAAAATGCAAAAATGTTGGCAAACGTATGACACAGACTGGAGAACTCTGGGGTGGCAATGTGTACCCCCTCTGGTGCAAATACCACCGGTGCCATCTCAATAATGTGATCTGCCTCCAGTGGTCTCACAGTCATAGAGGAATATCAGTGGCTCACCAGTGTCAAAAGAAGTTTCCAACAGGTGGTGATTATTATCAGGTGTGGTCGCTAGGGGTGGCTCACCAATATCAACATCAAGTGGAGAAGTCTCTAATAAATAGGAGGTGTTAATATCCTCGTCAACCAAACCATTAGTGGAGCTTGATGTTCCCCATTGTATTCTATTGTGTCCAACTCTAGTGCTGTATCACAGTTATTACGATGTCAAATTCATTCATCGTCACAGATATTCATGGTGTTTGTTAGCCTTCTGTTTTAAGCTGTTCCTACTTATTAACCATTATTAATGATACTTCTCAAAAGCTTCTTAGGGATTTAAAATATTTGTCTATTATGCATATGTATATACAAGTATAAGGAAAAATAGTTCCATTAGAAATAAATGAAAGAGAAATAGGAAGATCGTCTACACCTGTAGATATACTAGTGCACATTGTTAATCCCTAAATATACCCATGACTGAATTAGGGATTAAACGTCCACTAGTATATCTACAGGTGTAGGCAACATCCCTTGTTTCCCTACTCTTTATCAAACTAATTTTTCTTTATACTTGTTTGTTTGCTTTTTTGGACCATTATTATGACTGATGAACCACACTTACCTTAATTATGTTCAGCCGCTGCAAACAAATAACAGTAGGAAAAGCACCTCTGCAATCAATCCAGTCACCATTAAAAATATGGATGATTTGTGAGCCCCAACTACTAGAAATTGAAGTGGTTATTACAGTTTGCTTTCACCTATTTCAGCCCGTTACACAGTGTTACAAACAGAGAACAGTACAGGAAGCATCTCTGCAATCAATCCAGTTGCCACAGAAAATATGGGCAATAAGCAAACCAACACAACACAGGGAAGCCACATTATGCTATCACCACAAATCAACACCTTGTGCTGTCAGTGAAAAGAACTGGAACACAAAGAAGGACAAAGGCAAGTTCATGATGTGTGTATTGTATGTACTGTGATTGGTGAAAAGGTACATCTCGGGCTAAAGCAACGTCAAACAGTGAAGAAATCAAGCCTGTAGCCTTATCCATTGTCAAGTTATGCTTGGCTAGAGGAATCAGTTAGTTGGCAAGCGTAAAATTCTGTTAAATAGGAAATTTTTAAATTCCTTAAAAACTTGTTGGAAGGGTTTGGGGTTGGTTTGAAGACATTTTTGGGCTTAGCTGTGCCTAATCAATGCTGCCAAGCTGTCATGAAGGGAAATTGAGGCTGGCTTTAGGCGATATTTTTGGCTGAAAAACCCCAGTTCTTTATCCTCACTATACAGTACTACCATACTGTATGATACTAATATGAAAGGATCTATCATAATAGTAGTGTTTATTTCCTTGTATTTCAGATACGTCTCTGTATCTGCTAAATTTTCAGTGTGTGTGTGTGTGTGTGTGTGCGTGTGCGTGCGTGCTCCTTCATGACAGCTATCACTGCAGACTGAGGGACGTCAACACTCGTACTCCATAAACAAACCAATTTCCACAGTGGCCCAATGTTCAATAAACAAACACAACAGGTGAACAGCTGCAATCATAAGCTCTGTACCTTGTGACAAATAATCATGTTTGTTTTACAGTTGTAGTGAGTGCATGATGGAGACCAATTCTCTTTCTATGATACATCAGGGTAAGACTGTAGAAACCCTAGATACTGTTTGTTGTAACCTGACCAACACTACTGATGTATGGTCGCGTAACCATTAGCCTGCTGTGTGCAATTTAGGAGGTGTTCTGTTTAAGATGTACCATCTTCTGCTTGGTACAGTATATAATAGTAGACACATGGCAGTGGTGGATGAGGGGTTGCCCATATCAACAAAAAAAAACTTAAAACAAGATCAAGATACTCTAATATCAAATACTCTAATACAACAGTCACCACATGTAACACTATCAAGAATCCTCCACAATTCCTGACTATACATGAAAAGTGATATCTTAAAACACCATCTGATGGTACATTTAACCACTAATAACCTGCTAGGAATTTAGCAGGTAAAATGTACGTGCACCATTCTGACCAGCTGAGTGAAAGCTGGCCATTGTTGCATAATTCTATTTTACGATAAAAATGTAATGAAATAAACTGGGTATAATGCATGTGCTACATATAAAATTTATACACACTTTAATCACTTCGGTATGTTCTGCATGTTGCTATGGTGCACCATGGTGCTATGCATAGTGCTTGATCACTTCGGCATGTTCTTCTCGACTGCCGCAAACTTCAGCATAAATGAAAAGAGTATACGGTGAATCAACATTCTAAGTTTACTATGAATCTGATAAATATGCACAGAATTGTGAACATTTATTCACATAAGAAGAATCAAACTTTGCTCACAGCTAAAACCGAGCATGGAAATAACTTGAAATCAATGTGTACATAGGCTGAGCATCATAGCTGTGCCTTTGATGGTATGTAGTTACAGCTACAGAGTTATAAAGCAAAAACTAAACAAGTATAAAATGGTGAGATTAAGATAGTCTAATAGAGCAGTTACCACATGGTAAAAAATGTCAAAAAATATCTGGGTCTAAACCAGAGACCTCCATACCTAACATCCACATCCTTAACCACTGAACCACTGCTGTCTTGGCTCTTAATTTCCACTTCATAAATGAATACTCTATATAATTTAAACCTACTTATCAGTATACATTTATAATTCCATAGATCTACCAATGGAAGTGTTATTCTAAAGCATTCTATGTGCGTTCCATTAGAAGTCCTCTCACCATGCATCATATCACCACCATCCAAAGCACCTATGGAGCATATGAAGTTTGTGGCAATCTAGTGTGAATGAAGGTTCAGCACTGCAGCAGAGAAGGCTGTTAGTGGGTGGACGGCTGTAATCACATCAGGGTTGCAAGTTATATTACAAAGTGTCTATTTATGGAGGCATCCGTCATCCTCAATTTGCATCAAGGTGAACACTGCAAATGTAAAATGACGTACTAACCTACTTATCTATTTAGGGTACTGATTTATTCTTCACCAAGTCCTGGTGGAAACTTTTTGTGGTGTGGTTACCACAATACTGGATTCTTACCTCAGGAAATATGGAGCAAGCAATGTTTCCAGCTGAGGTGACATGGTCCATTACAATCTTTGAAACGTTGAAATTCTTGTTCATAACATCATTCCTCCAGGATGGATCGCATCATGTCCTTTTCAGCTCCACTAGATGTTTGACCTTCGGCCCTATTTAATTGGATGTGCCAATCAAGTTATCTTGTCAGTGGAATAATCATGAAGGATTGCTGAGCTGTTATTGGAGTGATGGCCACGAAGTCAAACAAAAGCCATCTTTTGATGCTGTCCAATTGAGGTGGTCATCTCGTTGGATGATCCTCTCCTGGACTTGTTCACATGATATTGTGGCAATAACCTCCAATGGGCAGTAGGGTTTCCAGTGATGACTGAAAAGGCTTGGCAAAGGCTGGTGGCACTGTTAAGGAAAACAAATGTATAGCAGGAATGACACAGCTGTCCTCATGATCGTGAAGGGCCATGTATACCACCTGATAGATAGCAAGTACATTTTCTCTTTCTGTGGCTATTTTAATGTTATCTGGAAAAATGGCATATGGATAAAAGACAAATTCCATCCAGCTTGTTGCAGGGTGTCAAGCACTACTGTAAGCCAAGTTCTATTGGACTGTTATATAATTTCTGTGGTGTCAGAATCCATGTACCTTGGAGATGGACTGCTGATATCAGGTGTATTTAGTGGCACATCCAAGAAATCCAAAGCATTATCCCATGAGTGAGTTGAGCTAATTTTTTATTTAGTGCAATTATTTATGTACTACATAACAGTTTACCTTATGCCTGATGTGTTCAATTCACTGTTTGTATGCTGGATGAATATGGGAATATCTCACATGGTGTACCAGCTGCCATTGTGATGGATGATACAGGTATACTCACATTCAGTCATGATCATGTGTGATGACATATCAAATACATGCAGTGTTTTACCATGTAGGTATCTTGCTAGTGGAAGCATTGGCTTCTTCCAAATGAATTTCACTGCAGTGTAAGTTCTTACAATATTTACAGGTTATTTTTATACAATTGTTACATATTGTGCAGATGTTCAGCTGTCATGCTACTCTCAGAGATGAAATTCTGCAGCTCTTGTGCTACTATTCATTTTTAAAAATTAAATTGAAGTTGAAATTATCTTATTTTTCTTGCACACTAACTTTGGCTTCGTATTTCAACTTCCAGTAAAGCTTTGCTACCAAACATTTTGTGAAGAGACATAGTTGATGTTATGTAATGTGGTTTACACAAGTCAGGATATAGTGGTCAACCACAGAAACAATTAGCGCTAAGTAATGCATACATTGTTGAAACCTTATGAAGAGCCACCTTAGGACACGAAAAGTTGTATGTTTCTGGTCCCCTTCCTGGTCTCTCTCTTTTTTTTGCTGAATGAATTGCACATCACCATGCAATATTTTATATCTGTTGAAAGTTTTCACATCTTATAAACACTCTTTTCTTATAAACATACACTACATGAGGTACTGAGATAATAAGTCACTCTCTAGAGTTCCTATATGGATACATATACATGAAATTGTCAAGGAGAAAACATCCTGACTGCCTGGCAGACTCCTGTAAGCGTTCGAGCGTTAATTGGATGGCTGCAGGTTTGAGGCCACCCAGATCCAGTCATGGATTTTTTCTCCTTTCTACACCTTTTCAAACATACTTTCTGTAACAACTTTAAACAGGCTGTAGGACCAGGTGTCCTACAGACCTTCAGCACTTGTGCTGTAAAGCCTTAATAAATAAAACTATAATTCCATGTACTGCTATGCCAAATGTAGTGTACCACATCAAAGAGTTGCAAAAAAAGCCTGGTCACCTGGTAGGACCAGAAACATGTAATATACCTTTACACTAGTAGGTGCCCACACCAGTAAGTCTATTAGCACACCCATTTCAAATATTTGTTCAGTGTAAAATAACTATCTTTATATGTGACCCAGTCTGGGAAAACCGATCTTATCACCTATTTAAAAGTATCGAGAAATGCCGGTTTTAAGTATTTAGTGTGTTGTAGCTCGCCAATGGTTGACGCTGTGTGTACCAAATTTTCCACCAATTCCTTACCTTCCAGAGCATCCACTGTGCAAGTAGCCAACAACTAAGTTTCCCGTCATTTTAGATAGTTTTTGAACTGAGGTTGACTGTATCAGGCGAGCTCCAAACAGGGGAGGGAGGCGGGGGCTCGGAAGGAGGGAAAAAGGCTGTTCAAAAAAATTGAAAAGGAAGGCCTAGGCCAAGTCAGGTCCCAAAACTGGCTAAAACGAAAGGAAATTCACAGCAGAGGTATTTATTGAACACCACAGAGCTGTACAGCCACATACAGCCATCCCCAGGCTGACCAGAGCTCCATTAAGGTCCCACACCGCATATACGGAATCACCACTGGGCTTGGGAAAAGCAGCCAGCAAAACCAGACCACTCAAGTCTAGCTGATTTTGATTGTGAAATTAGATAGTTTATTCATGTAGCTTTGTGTTCTGGGTGAAAAATCGAATCTGCTGACATGGGCAATAAGACCAGTCGTTCCCAGACTGGATCACATATCAAGATTGAGGGGATGCTTGATCATGCTTGATCATGCTTCCTCAGTAATCCAAATTCATGCACAGCTCTTCATTGGCCATACCCAACATTGACAGTTAACACCGATTTGACCTTCATAGGGACTGTTTATGCGTAACTGCATACAGCAGGATCATGCAGTTACAGTATAACACAATAACCAGTTATGTGTCAAGGTGGTCACCGGTGAATGGTACGTGGTATGCATAAAAGCATAAAAGTGATTTACTGGTTATAGCTCATGTCAAAAAAATAATCTGTGTGAAAAAAATCACTTGTATTAAAAACTACATGCAATGACTATTCCAGTATCATATATTTAAACATAAATACCATAATTATGAAATTAGTAGTATACATACACAAATGGAACACAGTCTATTTCATAGTACAAATGTAAGGAACAATTATAAAATTTATATTTAAGTAGGGATCATAGAAATAAAAGCAATGAAACAAGGGAGGTCATCTATACCTGCAGCTATACTAGTGGAGTTCACTTCAGTCATAGCCATGATTGAAGATGTCCACTATATAGTTGCAAGTGTAGATGACCTTCCTTGTTTCATTGCTTTTATTTCTATGATCCCTACTTAAGTATAAATTTCTATTTTTTCATATACTTGTTTGTTTACATTAAGATACCATAATGAAAATGTACAGTAGGGATATAACACTTCTTATTGTTTTACTGTAATATAATATCGTGCACTACTCCAGCTTGTTTCAGTACTTTTTATTGATGTGCTATGCTCCCTACTCTAGTTGAAAATTCCAAATTTTTTTGTGCACTTGCATATCTAACATTGTTACCATTTTGGCCATGCAAAAGATTGCAAAGTCTTAAAAGCTGTTATAAAAGCCATTAATAGCCGAAACACTATCAACATGACAGAAGCACTTAGTATTAGAGGTGTACCGATAATCGGATCGGCTATAATATCGGCCACCAATATGGTGATTTTTACCAATATCGGTATCGGTACAGAACAGCAGGAGGACCGATATTTATACAGTAGCAATAGTTTGTACATAAACGGATTGTGCATTGGTTTTCTACGTTATTCATCTGGCTCTTTAGTACCAGTGGCTTATTGTTCACTCTGAAACAAGCGCTATGCTACGAGAAGCCATATAAATACATGCGATTCTACTGTCTGTTGCTGGAAAGCTTATCACAGTCTTTATAGATGAAGCAGTTATAGAGTACCTTGTAATAAAAATAAGGGTCACAGCATAACCAAGGAAACTTGCTGTACCAGCTTTCTCACAAACCATTAGAATGCAGAGTAATGCAGAAATATCCATATAATGCTTCATGGGAGTATACATAAAAATGTTTGTGGGTGCCTAATTGTCTGGATTGCACAATAGAAACCCAAGCTGTATACCACCACAGGCAGAGTATAGCATGCACATGTTGTTGTAGGGTACGTAAATGTACACTTTTAACTATAATGCAAATATCGGATCAAATATCGGTTATCGGCTTCTTTTGGTGGCATCAATATCGGATATCGGTACATGCCAAAAACCCATATCGGTACACCTCTACTTAGTATGACTGAAGATGCTACATGCCAGAGTGACAGCTGGTTACCTACATTTATCGATGTGCAATGGTTCCTACTCTAGTTGAAAATTCCTAATTCTTTTGTGTACTTGTTTCTTAACTTTTTTGTAAAATAAAATTATTATGACTGGTGAATCCACACATACTGTGTCAAAAGAAAGAAATAGTGCCGCATGCCCCAGCTACCAATTACCGTCAAGTATCTTGGCACCTTTGATTGCAGAGGTGCTTTTTGAACAGTTCTTGATTCATAATGCTGTGTAACAGGTTAAACATAGCTGACAACAAAGTGTAATGGATTATGAAAAAAACGAACAATTTCCATTACAAAGGAAAGCCATCACATGCTAGCATAAAATTGACACTTTTCACTGTCAGCCAAGATGAATGGGACACAAAGGAGGTCCATGAAGAATGAATTGTATGTACTGTTTGCCAAAAAGCACGTGTCCGGTTGAAGCACTGTTGAACAATGAAAAAATCAAGCCCGTAGCCTTATCCATTATCGAATTATGCTTGTCTGAAAGTATCAGTCAGTCAGTCAGTAGAAAACTCCACGTATTAAGTTTTTCTGTGACAACTTGTTGAAAGCGTTTCGGGTCAATCTGAAAGCTTGTTTGGGCTTATACTGCCTCATCGTTGTCAGGGAAAATTGAGGCTGGTTTTTAGGTGATGCTTTTTCGTGGGCCATGCCCAAACTTTTGTGGTCCTTACTATACAGTACTATCATATTGTATGATAGTACTAGGTGATTATTGCTACTACAAGAATATACAACTAACAAAGGAATCTGTTTTCTCCAACCGCCTATATACAACCGTGTCCCTCCCCTTGTCAACCTCATAGATCTACCCCTAATCAGTGACTACATATATAAAGCTGTCTGTCCGCCTATCACGCCATTTACTCATCGAACTCAGTGTGAATCGACACAATCAGTGCTAATAATCAAGCACTCATCATCTGGCTACACTTAGATTATTATCAAGAGTTCATGCATGCTTCCGTCCGTTCTCTACAGTGCGTAGAAGGTCATGGTGTAGAGAAAACTTGAGCAACATTCCTTTGTAAACCACAGCACAAACGGTAAGAATACCTGACTAGCGTGTAGGGTTCGAATCTACATGTTGGCAATGTTTTTTTCTCTTTCTACCCAGTACCTTTTCGTGTACACCATTTAAAACTCAACTTTAGTTCATGGTATCTTGGTATGCAAAGCACATATCGACATGGGATTTTAGCAAAATTAAACACCCATCATCTGGCAACTAGAGCGTTGTTGTAGCAAATCAATACATGGTTTGTCCTTTATAGGGTGATAAAGGCACCGGTGTAGAGAAAGATCACTGAAAAGTTGAGCTACATTTCATCAAAAACCCTCAAACAACTGTGGCAATTCAAGTTATTAATAACCAACCTGAGTTCAATCCCCGGCTAAGTCATGACTTATTTTCATTTTTGGGACCTTTTTGATGCAAAGAGGTATATGTGTCACTACAACATTAAAACTGAAAGTGCATAGCATAGGACAATTTCCAAGCCTTTGCTCGCCATGCAGTAACTATAATTGCAAAATTGTGTTGGTTTTTAAATTATGCACAAGTTAATTTCTCTTTATTGACAGTAAGGTAAACATAACTGTACCATCTGTGCTGTATATACAGTTGCCTTGACTCACTGGATAATTGAACTACATTCCTGTCAGAACCACAAACAACTTTGTGTGGCATAATGCACACACTGATTAGATAGAAACCTGCAACACACACTGTTTACTGTGTATGCATAATTGGGTTGTAATTTACACATGTATTAACACACTATTTTATGGTTATCTTGTAATAGGTAAACACAGTTGTTTTTGTAATATACCCACTAGCACTTTTGTAAACATGTATACTCGTATGTATTCTTGTTGTAGTATAAACAGAGTTGCGTTGTACCCTGCATTCATTGCCGTTGTTATATTGCTATAAAGACTTTTAACTATAATATATTCCGTGACACTACATGGTGTCAGAAGCTGAGAGACGTGGTCAAATGGCATACCCAGCAGCTATTCTGCAGACTCCTGCCTCATTCACGTTTAACTCACCTGATGAGTGGCCGAAGTGGAAGAGACGCTTCGAACAGTACCGAGTAGCTTTAGGTCTCAACAAAGAGGAGGACGAACGCCAAGTGAGCACTCTGCTTTACTGTCTTGGGGAAGAAGCCGACGATGTGCTGACCTCAACGAACATTACCCAAGAAAGTCGGAAGAAATTTGCAGACGTCATACAGAAATTTGACGAATTCTTTAAAGTCCGGAAGAATGTGATCTTCGAAAGGGCCCGGTTCAACCAACGCTCTCAAGGAGAATCAGAAACTGCAGAACAGTTCATTACTTCCTTGTACAGCCTAGCAGCAGACCTTGAATTTGGCATGCTCAAAGAACAGCTGATCCGTGACCGAATTGTCGTGGGCATCCGAGATTCCTCACTCTCAGCAAAGCTGCAGATGGACTCAGAGCTTACCCTTGAAAAGGCAAAACGATTGGTTCGGCAACAAGAAGCTGTGAGAGGACAACAGGCGATCCTGAGCAAACCAGATGGGGAAACTTCCGTCCAAGCTTTCACGTCACGGAAGCCACTCAAGCGACCCGCAAATAGCCGAAGCCTTCACCACCAAACACCCAGGCCGCAGCCAGTCAACCGTGGTCAAAAGTGCTCCTACTGTGGAAAAGGGCCTCACCCTAAGCAGTCCTGCCCAGCCAGGGACGTGATCTGTCACAAATGCAAGAAGAAGGGTCACTACAGCTCAGTTTGTCGCAGCAAAGCAGTTGCTACACTTTCCGAAGAATCACCAGTGGACAATGGTTTTCTAGACACTATCCATGAAACAAAGGGCACTTCATGGACTGCTCCTATCAAAATAAATGGCCAGGAGATAGTGTTTAAGCTTGATACTGGAGCCGAGGCTACTGCAGTGTCGATGAAGACATTCAAAACCCTCAAAAGCATTCAGCTACAGCAGTCAGCTAAAGTTTTGTGTGGACCAAACAACCAACCACTGAAAGTATTGGGCCAAGCATCTGTCCAACTCACCTACAATGGGAGATCCTGCAACCAGTCTATCTATGTGATAAAGGACTTGAAAAACAATTTACTTGGACTACCAGCAATCACAGCCTTACAACTCCTCATTAAGGTTGATAGCATACAGCCCGGGAATGTTCAGCAGAGCTTTCCTAAACTATTTCAAGGTCTGGGTACCCTCAAAGGAGACTACCAGATCCAATTGAAGCCAGATGCTAAGCCTTATGCTCTCTACACTGCACGAAATGTTCCAATACCACTCCGTGGGAAAGTCAAACAGGAGTTGGAACGCATGGAGAAGTTAGGGGTTATATCCAGAATGGACAAACCAACCCTTTGGTGTGCTGGAATGGTGGTGGTTCCCAAGAAATCTGGTGATGTCAGAATTTGTGTTGACTTGAAACCACTCAATGAAAGTGTGCTCAGAGAAACACATCCACTACCTGGAGTAGATGAGACACTGGCACAGCTAACAGGAGCTACTGTGATGAGCAAACTAGATGCCAACAGTGGATTCTGGCAGATACCACTGGCTAAGGAGTCCCGTAAGTTGACCACATTTATTACGCCATTCGGGCGATACTGTTTTAATAAATTACCATTTGGTATTTCAAGTGCTCCAGAACATTTTCAGAAAAGAATGAGCACCATCCTTGATGGTCTAGTAGGTGTCCTGTGCTTGATGGACGACATTCTCATCTTTGGGAAAGACCAGAAGGAACATGCTGTTAGACTGACAACAGCCTTGGAAAGAATCCAAGCAGCTGGTGTGACACTCAACAAGGACAAGTGTGAGTTCAATAAAACTTCATTAACTTTCCTAGGTCACACTATTGATGGAAAAGGAATCTCTCCTGATCCTCAGAAAACAGCAGCAATCAGCAAGATGGCTTCACCCAAGTCTACCTCTGAGTTAAGATGTTTCATGGGGATGGTCAATCAACTGGGAAATTTTTCTCCCCGAATTGCTGAGCTTTCAAAGCCAATGAGAGAACTACTCAGCAGCAAACGAGCCTGGAACTGGGGGCCAGCTCAAGAAGAATCATTTGTCAAGGTGAAAGCTGAACTAACAGCACACACAGTTTTGGCGTTGTATGACCCAAAGGCAGATACAAAAATTTCTGCTGATGCCTCTTCTCATGGACTTGGTGCTGTACTGCTACAAAATCAAAAGAAAGAATGGCGACCAGTTGCCTATGCTTCTAGATCTATGTCAGAGACAGAAACTAGATATGCTCAGATTGAGAAAGAAGCTCTTGCTATCACATGGGCATGTGAGAAATTCTCTACCTACATCCTTGGAAAACATATCAGTATCGAGACTGATCACAAACCTCTAGTTCCACTATTGGGAAACAAGCATCTTGACAACCTCCCACCAAGAGTGTTGAGATTCCGTTTGAGACTGATGCGATTCAGCTACTCAATTCAACATGTTCCAGGGAAACTTCTGTATACTGCTGACACACTTTCCAGAGCTCCACTGAGAGAAGAGTATGATACTCAAACCTTACAGAGACAATCTGAGGTAGACTCATTCATTAACACCATTACTTCCCAGTTGCCAGCTAGCCAACAGCGACTTCAAGTGTACCAGAAGGCTCAAGCAGCAGATCCAGTTTGCTCCAGAGTTATCACTTACTGCAAGTCAGGATGGCCGAAAAGCTGCAATGATCCTGAAGTAAAGCCTACTGGACTGTCAAAGGCAACCTTACCCTTCATGATGAGCTATTACTATATGGAGGAAGAATAGTGGTTCCAAAGCAGTTACAAAAAGAAACCGTTCAGAAGATACACACTGGTCATCAAGGAATTGTGCGATGTCGCCTTAGAGCAGTTTCTTCAGTTTGGTGGCCAGGTATTTCAAAACAACTAGAACACTTTGTACAACAATGTCCTGAATGTGTTAAGTTGACTCCCAACCCCAGGGAACCGCTGATGCCTACTCCTTTACCAAAACATCCTTGGCAACCGATTTGTTTCAGCTGAATAACTCAACCTACCTTTTAGTGTGGACTACTTCTCAAGGTACCCTGAAGTGATAAAGCTCAATTCTACCACATCTAAAGCTGTGATCTCTAGTCTGAAAGCAATCTTTTCTCGCCATGGTGTTCCCTCAGTGCTAATAAGTGATAATGGGCCACAATTTGATTCCAGTGATATGAAAGAGTTTGCCAACACTTATGCTTTCCAACATATCACAAGCAGCCCTCGCTATCCACAGAGCAATGGTCTGGCAGAAAGAACAGTGAAGACAATGAAAGGTTTGCTAAAACATACTGCTGATCCGTATATGGCATTGCTTAGCTACCGATCTACACCACTGCCATGGTGCAATTACAGTCCTGCAGAGCTGTTGATGGGAAGAAAAGTCAAGACTGACATACCCCAGACAGCCAGCCAATTAACTCCACAATGGCACTTCATACCTGACTTTCAACAAAAAGACAGGGACTTTAAAGTGCATAGAAACAGACAGCACCTTAACCGTAGACTGAACACAGCAAATGACAATGCCCAAGACATTCCTGATGATTCCATTACATCAACATCGCCTCATACTACAGAGCCTCCAAGAAACAGAATCATGACTAGAACTCAAACAGGTACTGACATTAGACCTCCTAACAGATTGACATATGACTAGGCTCAGGAGGGAGATGTGGCATAATGCACACACTGATTAGATAGAAACCTGCAACACACACTGTTTACTGTGTATGCATAATTGGGTTGTAATTTACACATGTATTAACACACTATTTTATGGTTATCTTGTAATAGGTAAACACAGTTGTTTTTGTAATATACCCACTAGCACTTTTGTAAACATGTATACTCGTATGTATTCTTGTTGTAGTATAAATAGAGTTGCGTTGTACCCTGCATTCATTGCTGTTGTTATATTGCTATAAAGACTTTTAACTATAATATATTCCGTGACACTACAGTGTGTTGCATCATTAACTTCAGCAAGAAAACCTCCTACTTTTTAAAAAGTGATATCACCATGCACTCTAATAGCAACATGATGTTTGACAAGTACACAAAACTTTGGAATTTTCAACTACAGTAGGGACCATAGCACATCGATAAAAAGTACTGAAACAAGCTGGAGTAGTGCACAATATTAAATCACAGTAAAACAATAATTAAGTGTTGTGTCCCTACTGTACATTTCCATTATGGTATCTTGAACACAGCAGGGATATAACACTTCTTATTGTTTTACTGTGACTTAATATTGTGCACTACTCCAACTTGTTTCAGAGCTTTTTATCGATGTGCTATGGTCCCTACTATAGTGGAAAATTCTAAATCTTTTGTGCACTTGTTTGTTAACATTTTTTGTAAATATTTATTATGACTGGTGAACCCACACATACCACATATGAAATGGCACAGTGTGCCCAGGCTATATCAATTATAATAATATTCATTATGCTTCATTGTCAGCTATGTTCAGCCTGTTACACAGCATTATGAATCAAGAACTGTTCGAAAAGCACCTCTGCAAATCACACATATCAAAAGAAATGGCACCGCGCTCAACAGTTATATCAATTATTGTCTGAAAAGTGAAGTATCCATTACGCTTCGGTGTTGGCTATGTTCAACCCATTACACAGCAATACGAATCGAGAACTGAAGCACCTCTGCAATCAAAGTAGCCACTATGAAAAATACAGATGGTTTCCATTTCGAAGGGAAGCTATCATGTGCTACCACTAAATCGACACTTTTCGCTGTCAGCAAAGATGAATGGGACACAAAGGAGGACACTGGTACGTCCATGAAGAATGCATTTTATGTACTGTAGTATACCAAAAGGCACCTCTCAGGATGAAGCAATGCTAAACAGTGAAAAAATCAAACCTATAGCTGTAGTCATTATCGAGTTACACTTGTCTGAAGGCATCAGTCAGTTACTTACTGATGCCTTTCAGAATTTTTTTTTTAAAATTCCATGGCAACTTGCTGAAAGCGTTTCGGATCAAACTGAAACCTTTTTTGGGCTTAGTTTTACTTAACCAACACTGCCTCATCATTGTCTGGGAAATTTTAGGCTGGCTTTTGGGTGATGTTATTTCGTGGGCCACTTCTACTCCTTTGTGATCCCTACTATACAGTACTATCGTACTGTATGATGCTTGGTCCCTGTTCCCAGCATTATCATGTTTAATGTTGAGATGGTCCTGCATGTAGGGCAGGTACCAATATTATAAATGTAGTCTGTACTATTCCTTACCATATTAGGAGTTGTCACTCGAGCTCCTTTAAACTGGCTGGTTAATTTTTGCACCTCCAACTGGTTGGCCTGTAGGCAAGATACATACAATCAATGGAGTGTGTAAATTGTACATGTATAAGAAACAGATGACATCATACACATCAGGTATGAGATGTATACATATGCACATGGACAAACATTGCAGTAAATATAATAGGAAATAAAGCACAAAGCACCAGGCGTGTAGCCAATATACCAATATATATATATGTATAACACAGAGCAAGGCAGTCAGTTGGTTAGCAAAAAATAAGTCGATTGATTTTCATAGAAATTTGTTGGAAGGGTTTGTGCCAAGCTTATAAAGGAAAAGAGAAGCTGGTTTTTTCATAATATTTTTTTGGGAAAAAAAACTAAACCTCCATGATCCCTATCATACAGTACCATTGTATGTATGATAACTTGTAAATGATTTATAGTGGTACATGAAAATAGTTTGCACCTTACAACCAAATTCATTTTCTTCAACGTTCCAAAATTGGATGACCAGAATTATGAAATTGGATGACCAAAAATAGCCTAATGTATTTTGCAGACTGGACTCACGAACTGAGCTGGAAACAGTCCCTTAATGATAATCCACACAATATATGTGACCATCTCAGCAAAAACCCGACTTGTTCGCACAAGCATGCATATTGAGAAAAACAAAATTTCAAAATAATTTGTAAAATTATGGATGCTACAAGAAAAAATATGTAAGTTTTTATTGGGAAAGAAATCAATTAAAACTATATACCATCTTATTCGCCTGTTCATGGAGAGTTTGAAAATCTTTGTTTCATTTCTGTAGCTCCAACAGTATGGTGTCACGTGCGTTTGTTTACGATACAGCAAACATAAACAAGATCGTCATAATTTTTTCTACTAAACTGCCTCCATACCCATATATGCAAGTGACTACAGGGCTAACACTATACCTTGGCTGATGTGCTAATCCATGGTGAACATTTTAAGCCAAATTCCAACATTGTACACTGATCCAAACTGAAGTTATGGCTGCAAATGCAAGCGCCTGTAGTTTATTTTCAGTAGTAATGATTATGTATGTACCTATTTATAAAGTCCTATGTATGTGCACATTCTGTTATGCCACATTGTGTTGTACTTGATATAGCATTCAAGCCTGTTACAAATTAATGTCAGAAGTGGGATTTGCTCCAGGGAAACAAACAATTAAGGTGTTGTATCTTGGTGTGTTATTTTAATGGTACCAAAACAGACGTATTTGTGTGTTAATTAGAGTTGTGTGTTCTTGGGCTCTTAATATTTAACAGATGTATATAGTAGTACTCCAGCACCATGGCTCAACAGTTGGATTTACCCCTCCCAGAGATCACCAAAGAATAGTTTCTTCATGCGTGGACAAGATTTGAGCTGATAGTGGCAGCCAAAGAATAGAACTCGGCAAAGAAAGCAACAGTATTACCGATGCTCTTACATGGTAGACTTGTGGATATCTACATTGAATTAAGTGATAAGACCAGCGCTAATTGGCAGAAGTGAACGAGGTGCTGATGAACAAAGCTGGGTTAACTAAAGATCCATTGGTAGCTGGTAAGGGAGTTCACTGCACAAACACAGCGGAAAGGTAATACTATGAATGTCTTTGCTGAGAATTTGAAGTTGTTGTTTAGCCAGACTTATCCTTTGGAGGTACCTACATCTGGCATTTAGCTACAGAAATTTTTGGTTACCACTTCTAAGTCGCCAGGTACTATTATGTGGTAAACCCACTACCTTTGAGCAAGCTGTTAAGGAAGCTGAAGAAATTGAATATGCATTGAATTTTGAGAGTAAAGGGAGTCCCAAAAGGAAGTGGATTTATTACCACAGAGGAAAGGACCAGGAAAATTCAAAAAAATTTAGAGAAGATGTCCAAACATTTATATAGAAGAGCTGGGAATCAGTCTGATAGAAAGCGGCCTCCCAGCAGGGTTCAACCCAGGGGAAGGGGTAGTCATTCGTATGGCAGGAATCCCAGGCAGACTTCTATGCAAGCTTGTTGGTTGTGTGGAGAGATAGATCACTTCCAATGTGGCTGCCCTTGAACTTCAGTAGGCCAGCTCCAACGGTAGGGGGTTATGCATCTACTGTAAATCTTAACACAATGTTATGCACAGCTGGACTGTTAATAGTCTGCCTACAGCATTTCTGTTAGACTCAGAGACTACAGTTTCTGTAGTAACATTTCGATCACTCTCAAGCGAAGATCATGGAGCCATTATAAAACTGACCTATCACACGTAAGTGCTAATGGTGTTCCCTTAGATGTAAATGGTCAGATTAAGCTATTAGTTTCTCTGGGACCTTACACTTGTGAACACACCTTTATTGTAACTCATGATCTGACAGTAGACAGTCTGCTGGGTGCTGACTTTTTGAAGAAGCATGGAGCTGTGCTAGATTGTAAAAGTGTTACACTTTCTTTGGGACCACACCCTGCCGACACATAACATACTACAGGATGTCAATGTACCTTTGCACCAAACAGTTGCAGTGAAATTGTATCTGTCCTGGTACCATCTACCTGGCCGTACCATTCAGTTTATAACTTGCAAAGTTAAAGGAAATACTGGTTGCTTTGAAGACTCCATGGAGGGCTTGGTTGAACCTGCCAAACTACCTGTGTGTCACCCGGTCTCTGTTCACAATTACTCCAGACAATAAGGTGATCCTACAAATCATGAATAATTCATTGGGTTGATGAATTATTATCAAAGATTTGTGCACAACTATTCTAAGATTACAGAGCCCCTTACCTGGCATATCCAGACTTTAAATTACCATTCTTGCTGTATACTGATGTTTCTGATTTTGCTGTGGGGTGAGTGCTTGGACAAATTCACGATGGTAAAGAGAGGGATTTATCTGTTACTGGAGCCGTCAGTTGGAATTATTCAACCATTGAAAAAGAAGCTTTAGCAGCAGTGTCAGCAGTCAAATAATTTTACATGGTTTTCACTTCACACTACTCACTAATCATAATCCATTGACATCATTGAAAGGGAAAGATGTAGGGGAGGCTGAGGTGGATATTATTTTTGCAACAGTTCAATTTTGAGTTCAATCCAGGTAATATGTTAACACGATGTCCCGAATAGTTTCTGTGATTTCTGCTCTTTGAGTCTGACCAGTGAAACACAGTTGAAAGATGACCAACTATCACAAGCTATTAAAGCATTGCAAAATGGAAAATCACTTCCCAACAAGATAGCTCCAGGATTACACTGAACATTTCAACATGATGGGGTGCTTATCACCAGTTCTGGCAATCTTCTACGTCTCCGTGTGGTCGTTCCTACCAGCATGAGAGATAAAGTACTTCTGCTGTAAAGCCTAACGCAGTTCCACAATCAAGCAAGCCATCTGGGAATTCACAAAAAAACACTTGAAAAGGTGAAAGAGCGGATTTACTGGCCTGGGAATGAGTTAGATGTTGAGAATTGGGTGCACTCATGCCAATCATGCCAAAAGTGTAACCCACCCCAGCCAGCTCCTCAAGTCCCAATGAGTACAATTCAAGCACACCAACCATTTGAAAAAATCCTGGGACATAATGGGCCCTCTACCCACATCTTCAAAGGGACACAAATACATAGTGGTAATAACTGACTTGTTTAGCAAATGGGTTGAAGTTTTTCCCTTCAGGTAACAGATTTTAAGACTCTGGCCAGAGTGCTAGTTGATGAGATTATGTGCCAATATGGAGTGCCAACATACCTTGCAGTGACCAGGGATCTAACCTAAACAATGAAGTGATTAGTTTGTGTAAGCAGTTGGGCATCGACCAAGCTAAAACAACGGTGTACCATCCACAGACAAATGGGCAAGTAAAAAGATTTAATCATACATTAGTATCTAAAGTTGTCAGTAAAAACCAGAGGGATTGGGACAGTTACTTGCCCAAAGTGTTGTTTGTGTATCAAGCCACCATTCATGAGTCCACTAGATTTATACCTTTTCTTGTTAATTATGGGCACTCTGCAACTTTGCCAGTTGATGCTATGTGGGGAAGAGTATCAATGTCTTCGGAGTGGGGTAAAGGTCTTCCTGAGTATGCGGAGCAAGTTGGGCAGTCTCTTAAACAAGCATACGATAAACTCCATTGCAGCATTGAGGAAGCGCATAAAGCCAACAAAGCAAGATATGACAAAACAGAAATTTAATGGTAGGAGATTTAGTGTGGCTATATGTACCAGCAATTAAAACATGATGGATCAAGAGATTCTCCTGTCTTTGAAGAGGGCTGTATGCTGTTGTAGACAAAACCAATGCTGTGAGGTATAGAATGCAGCTGCTAGGCTCTGCTAAAACCACAATTGTTCACCAAAACAGGCATAAAACATGTTTTGGCCAACCACAGTTGAAACTAACCACAAGGACAAACAGAGAAGGTGTATGTAATGGTCAGCATACTGAGAGAACCGATACTGTTTCCAGGAAGATGAATACAGACCCACAAGAAGTTACACTGAAGTAACAGCAGCAACACCAGCTAGTTCATCAACAGTAGGGTATATGGCATTGGAACTTGCTCCATGCCACAAAGGACTCCTCGTCCCCCATGCAGACATTAATTTAGAGGACATGGGGAGAGCAGTGTGACATATACTTAACTACGTTCACACACAATGATTATGTATGTATCGCCCTTTGTATGTGTGCATATTCTGTTATGCCATGTTGTTGTACCTTGTGTTGTATCAGTGATTGATAGCATTCGAGCCAGTTAAGCTATGGGCTTGATTTTTTCACCGTTCGACATTGCTTCAGTCCAACAGGTGCCTTTAGGCACACTGCAGTATGTACAATGCTGGACTTACCAGTGTCCTCCTTTGTACACTATTTATCTTTGCTGTCAGCACAAAGTATCAATTCAGAGGAGTGCTGTGTGATGGCTTCCCTACATTTGTAATGGGTATTGTCCAAGTTTTTCATTTGATTGCAGAGGTCTTTCTCATACAGAATGTAACACTTTAAACAAGTACACAGAAAAATTTGGAATATTTTTCAAAACCAGAGTAGGGCGATAAAAAGTACTGAAACAAGCTGGAATAGTGCACGATATTAAATCACAGTAAAATAATAAGAAGTGTTATATCCCTACTGTGCATTTCCATTATGGTATCTTGAGCACATGTGCAGTAGGGATATAACACTTCTTTTAGTTTTACTGTGATTAGTATCATGCACTACTCCAGCTTGTTTCAGTACTTTTTATCAATGTGCTATGGTCCCTACTAGTGACAATATGGAAAATAAACTACAGGTGCTTAATTAAATGGTCATAACTTATGAATGCAGTCCTCTACTGAGATGAAACTTACACCATCAGAATAGGTGAATCCATTGCTGGGTAAGTTTTGCCTTCCAGGCCCTTCCTACGACCAGGGTGAAGGTGAAAACGTGAAAATAAAGAAAACAATAGTAAACTACTCAAGAGAGACTGATGTTTATATCTTCTGTCTCCTTGGGAGCACTGATACAAACCCAAAGATTTCCAAGCTCCTCTTGTTTTGGGGATCACAATGATGCCAAGGTATTAACAAGTTTTGTAAGTGTGCAGAAAGAAAAACAGAAATGAAGCTAATCTGTATTTTGGAGCAATTTTGTTCAAATTTGGTATGTTGACTACTGAAGGTAGAGGGCGTTTGCTTAGAAGAATCATCCCATTTCATAAAGGTAGAATGGAGCTACATATGTATAAAACATTATTTTTCTTTCTCTCCATAACACACGTGCACCATGGTGTGACGTGCCAGCTTCTTGGGCCACCTACCCTGTGAACTGTACAATAACGTTGTCGTAATCATTCATGTGTATGTACCATCCTTTAAGGTAAACACACATGCACCCACATATAGACACACACATACACACAAACACATACACTACCTTCAAGGGTTCTATCACTTCTGCAACCTCTTCTATTAAAGGACGGTCTTCTGGTTCATTCTCCAAACACCTCTCTATCAGTGACTTTAGTACAGCAGCTCCTCCTGTCATCTTATCAAGATAAGCCTGGCGTCGCTGTGCTTCAGAAAGTGCCACAAGCATTTTGGTTTTGGGATCCTTCTTTACTGGACGTGTTGGAGTGGGCCATTCCTCACTGAAAACGTGGAGGGAAATTCCGGCAAAAGAGAAGACATCTACAGGAGTGCCATACACTGGATCAATTTCGTCAAATGTTTCCGGGGGCATAAAGTGCAGGGTTCCTGGGGCTGTGGTCAACCTGCTCTTAGTCTGCTTGCTATCAGCCCTGATCATTTTGGCCATCCCCAAATCACTGATCTTCGCTACAAGGTGGCTGGTCAGTAGAACGTTGTTGGACGAGAGGTCACGATGAATCACCGGTGGTTTACGACCATGAAGGTGGCTCAAGCCTAGCGATACGTCATGCAATATAGAAAATTTTGTCTTCAGGGCGATTTGTGATTTGTTATTCTCTACGAAGGAGTTGAGGCTGGCATCCATCAATTCCATCACCATGATCGGGAGTTCCGACTGAGCAGTGGAGTAATACACGCCCAAAAACTGCACAATATTAGGGTGGCGGATAGCGTTACATCGAATGCATTCTCTTATAAAGCCATCTTTGATCGCCTTCTTCTCTTGCGGAGAGACCCCGTCGAGGAGGAGAGAATGAATCTCTTTAGCAGCACACACCAACCCCAGGTGCTTTACGGTGAACACTTTACCATAGGCCCCTCGTCCCAAGTCCTTTCCAACGGGTTTGATTCCTTCAAGAGTGAATTCTTTCAACTGGTCCGTCACGCCTCGGGAAGCCATTTTGCACTGTGCAACAAAAGGAGGAAGGGCTGTTTACAGGTAATATTTATGCAAGTACGCGCTTGCCAGTCGTACGAACATATTTGCGGTTGATATATCGTACACATGCAGCTGCAGGTAATTCCAAGTGTAATATTACAACACATGACACAATTGACTTTACTACTAAGAGTAAAGGGGATTGTAAGACCCCTGCAGAGCCCAATATCTAAGGATCATCCTTACATTGTAAGTCTACAAGGCAATAGTCTCGCGGCGCCCGACCCTAAAAAGAGGGTCTGGTGAAGCTGTGTACAAAAAGTTGCTCTGGAATGTTTATTGGATGACGTTTTACGTGTTACGTAAGTGCACTGTTTACGTCACAACATCCATTCAACCAGATCCGCTTACAGCATCACCAAACCAATAGCGCTACTTTATTTATTCAACATTAAAACGAGCCCAACGGAATTGTATGGCTGTTTTCTCAATGAGTTAAAGCAGCAGAGTCACCGGATGTAATTAACCTTTACTCTTTTCACCACCTTTCATAACCCTTACGTAATATTAAGCTCAAAAGCATCCAGACTTCCTACTGTAGTTGTTGCTCTCTCTCTTCGACTTTAGGGCACGCATCTAGTAGTTGCCACGAGTAGTCGACTTTAGGGGATGCGTCCAGTAGTTGCCGCGAGTAGTAGACTTTAGGGGAAGCGTCAAATAGTTGCCACGAGTAGTAGACTTTAGGGGAAGCGTCTAGTAGCGTTAGCGTTAGGGTTAGAGTTCAGCTTTGGTTTCTTCTTCACCTTTAGGGTTAGGTTCTTCTTACTATATACAGCTTATTTCGTTAGTCACATTTATAAGATACAAAAGAGGGAATCAAGGGAGCTAGCAGCGGTAGTATAATCGGTAGCACACTGGACCATCACACTGTGAGCCTGGGTTCGATCCCCCTTCAATATTGCACTTTTTTTTTCGCCTTTTTGGTTCACCGTTTTTTGTCTAAGTTCTGTAGGGTTATGAAATAGGGTGAAAAGAGTGATACCCTCTTTTGAAATGTACGCATTACATAATCAATTTGAAATGGAGCGATCTGATTGGAGCTTCCAACATTCCGGCAGCGCCAAACTTTTGTACACAGTTTCACCATACCCTCTTTTTAGGGTCGGGCGCCGCGAGACTAACAAGGCAACAGACAGTTGTTGGAGATTCCTTCCAACTTGGGAGGAACACCACTACAGGGGGAGGGGTTTGATTAGTGGTGATGTTTAAGGATCGCAAAGTAAATGAGTTTCATCCCCTTGGCAATCAATAGCATAAGCCGTTCTTCCTAGGGACACCTCAGGGCTGTCTAAACCCCTGAGATTGTGTTAGTTAATTATTTTATTGTCAATGTCCTTTTATTGTTTACAATAAAAAAATCTTTGAGGCATTAACTAACTTGTTAAAACATATAACACCAAAGTAAAAACGTAATCCATAGCTGCAAAATTCTTTAGTTCACCTGCAGCTGCCCTTGTAATGGACAAATTCCATAATAAGGCTGTATAGCGTATAATAATAACTGTTGCCCCTAGCAACCTGAATTTCTCATTAGTTTTAGGTGATAATGTATAAAGTAACTTCTCCAAATTTTGAAAGGATAGCATATATATGTCAGATGACATTTTGAAATTTGTGGTTTTCCCATACATATCTATGTGAGAGGGCTACAGTTGCCCCTTCTGGACAATCACAAAAATCAGATATTTCAATGTATGCAAAAACCAAAAATTCAAAAGTATATATATATATCTCAATTTTACATAATTTGTGTGAATGTCAACAATAATCTCTCCAATTTTTAAATGGATAGCATATATAGGTCATAAGATATCACATTCTTTAATTCCCATGATTTGTGTGATTACCGAGAATTGGCAACTGTTGCCCCTCTCATTGACAATGTATGGGGAAAATTGCAACTTCAAAATGTCATATCTCATGACTTATATATGCTATCCTTTTAAAACTTGGAGAAGTGACTTAAAACATTGACACCTACAAACAAAGTAAAGTTTAGGTTGCCAGGGGCAACGATAGATTTTTTTGTTATTATGAAATTTGTCTATTGGGGTGTACGTGTACATTACCCATAGGGAGGTAAATTCTCAAAATTCACAGGTAAGGCCACTACATGATTCATGTCATCGACTATTAAAGTTTCATGATTTTCTGAAAAAGTGTACATTTTTGCATTGTGCTGCCGTGATCTATTTCATCAAACCCAATGTGTATTAAACACATCTAACATACATTAGGACTGTACATGGCTGCATAATACCAATCAATGAATTCTCCAATTTTTGACTGTGTGTGGTGTATCACAAAAATCTAAACATGATAACAAAACTGCAAAAACATGTATATAATCCATTAATTTAGACACATACATACCCACTAACTACATGCCTATACATATAACACCTCAGTAGTGACTGAATATCAAACCATATGCTGTGTATATATACGACAGTACAATTTATAAACAATCTGCAGTCTACAAGCCTAGATAATAATTTTGGAAGAACAATTTTTATAAGATACAATGCATAAAAAATTCCAGTACATAAATGTCAAGCTCCAAAGAACAGAACTTTTCATGGCCATAAACAATTGCAACACACGCAGCATACATTTTTCTTTCCTAGCCTGTTGAGTGATGTTCAGTTCAGTAGTATAATACATTACGTATAATATATGAATAAAAATTAATGATCAAGTAGTCACATGATGCTAATGGGAGGGGTCAAGAGTAGTCAGCTCCCTCACATGACCAGTCCTTTCCAACCATGTCTGTGAAGGAGGAAATGCAGGAACAATTATTGTCAAAATATGTGCCTGGATACAATGGCATAAGCCTATAGTCAGTATGTGTTCACCTGAGCCCTATCAAAGAGGTGAATATGTATTCACTTCCAATGGTTGTGTGCAGGAACAAGCATGTTTTCATGTTGTAAACATGTTTTCGTGCCTGAATGGGGATATTTTTGAAGCCTCATAACTCCCTTGTTCTTGCTCTACTAAATGCTTGGGCAGCTAGCCCTTGTAACAAGAGTTATTAACAAGAAACAAGAGCTTAGGTGAACGGGAACAGACTATAAATAAAGTATTGATTACAATGGGTAAATACTTACATACTATATATAAACACTTCATTCTTTGTGAAAAGAGGGTCTAATGATAAAAACCTGGATATCACCTTCTTTGAGGAGTTTGTTTTATTGCAGTAGGGTATTTGTTTCGTTGCAGCAGACCAATGGATGTGCATGTATTTATTTCATAGTGAGTCTTGGTGGTGAAAGTGTAAACAACTAAGTAGCTTCATCACATCTCACGGAAGATGAAGAGTGAAAGGACACACTTCAAAAATCACAACTATTTAGGGTACACAAATTATGTACAACAGCCAAAATGCTTAAACAGGTTTAGAACACTAAATCACATTCAAGATTGCACTTTTAAATTGATTGTGTTATGTCTCTTACTCATACCCAGCAGAAATGTTACATTTTTCATCACGTTTACCAAATCATATTAATTACTTTTGATTACAACATCTTCCATCATCCAAACAAGCCTATATGCTAACCTGAAATTGAGCTTGTGCTTTCACTGTTAATTGTTCTGCTTGTTCATCAGACAAATTAGCTTGTTCTACTAGTTTAAACCAGTCATTATGCACCCTACACAATGTGGTAACCACAGTGACCAGTTAACAATAATATCACTTTTTCCTCTTCTCCATTTCCTCCTTATAGGGTGACGGTATATCACACAGTGATTCCTGAGAATGTGATATACATTATTGGATCATATACATCAAAGTATTCACCTTAGCAGGGGATTTCCCTTGAAATGGTACACTGATCAATGAGAACATGTCAGCAGGCATCAACTGCCATATCTCTGATACACCTCCCTCATGATCTGGTGATCATAGCAACAAAAAATTACTCCATATCTGCTTAAACCTTCACTTTAAATAAAAAGTTTCTCCACAATATATGTATGTACACATATGATTTAAAAAAAATCTTTTAGAGTAATATCAGGAGAGCATCAAATCCTATGTGGACAAGGGAGCATGTAACTCCGTAAACAGCGAAATTCAAACATGGCTGCCCTGTACTATAATAAATAACTTTTAAATTTCCTAATTAGGATATTATGCAGAGGCACATGCTCAAGTACATCACATTTCTGATGCGACGAAGCAAAGCTATGGAAATGAAGTTCAATGGCATGACGAAGGAATACTAGCACAGGCTTAGCAGGACAATCTTTCTACAGTCACTAATCACATGAAATCATGCAAAATTACTCTATTCCAAGCTCTACCTTCGACTTGACGATCTTCCTATTGAAGCTAAGAAGATGGAGTAGCAGCCCATTTAGCGTATCCCTGTGCACGTAAGAATGGTGTAACCAATTATATACATAGTAACACTGGATGCCGTGTTTGAATTTTTCCCGTAGTATTTATTGGTAGTGTACAGAGTTACATGCTCCCTTGTCCATAGGATTTGATGCACTCCTGGTAATATTGAAGGTTTGTCTTGAGAAAAACTATGATTATTGCAGGTATGTGAACCACTAAACTTTTAGAGAGAAATTACATGCTGAAAATCATTCATTTTGGAGTGCCGAGCACAAAGTTAACTATGTATACATGCATGTATGCATGAAAACTTCTGTATACAAAACTCACTCTGTCACACCAACTTCTTGGACCACATGAACACTTCAGACTACACACACACACACACACCATGCATTTATACCCACACACCAAACTACACATTAGTAACATAAAGGAGGTCATCATGCATCATCAAGCATCTTGCAATCCCTGACGCAAGTTCCACAACTGTTCACAACTCTTGATTCCGTATATACGTATATTATGAACTCTCAATTAAGCACAAAATGCCACAAAGCATAAATCCATCACCAATCATGCCTCCTAGAGCCCTAAGTATCCTTACTCCAACACATCGTATCAAAGCAAGCATTACATATACCCATGAGCACTATGTTTGGGTTTACAATTATTCATACAAATACATCATTCAGCAATGATGCCACCCCTTTCAAGTAGTGTATGTACCTCCAACAATGGTAGGTGTGTTCCAGTGGTTAGGATAGGGGTGGAGTCCACAGTGTCTAATGTGATCCTCCAGTTTGTGATAGTTAGTATTGTGGGGGCCAAAGCTCAGGTGAGAGTTGCCCCCTAAAATCAGTGGATTATGAGTGACACACAAGTGAAACTTGCAGTGACAAGATGAACTAGATGGGAAAAGGGGAGACCATCATTACATAAAGAGGTTTATATGTATCTGTTCTGTAAAACACAACACCAAAGGTGAACCACAGGCCTAAGAGGGTAGAATACCTTTAATCAGATACAAATAATCAAACGGTACAGTAGTACCGTGTAAGTAGGAATTGGGCTGAAAATTTCACACGCTGCCCAAAATTCTGCCTTTGAAAAGCACCCTAGAAACATCTTACATGACGAAAATCACCTTTACGGAATAGTACTAGTTCATATGATATATAATACACCATAACATATAACAAAACACTAACAGGTGGCCAGATATAGAATTTTTTAAAATCGCCAAAACTCGAATTTTAGACTTACTGCCTGACTGATCACAGTCGCAAAGCTAGAGGCTAAACAAAGCAGCACACGGTCACCATTTTACGCCACAATAACAAACTCATGAGTGAAGATGTGCCTTTTGGGGTTCTGAGGAGTATATGCCCTCTGCGCCTTGTCTTTTCTTTTATCTTCAATCAGGCTGCTTGTCTTCTTCATCCAATGAAATCCTATCGAGGCATTATTTTCCGTATCAACACTTTATTTCAGTAGCACATTTAGATGCCATAATTATTTCAGAGCTGGATTTTTGAAGTGCTTATAAGAGGTACACTAGCTAGATATCTGCAACTTCGCTATTGGGATATGCACCATGCAAAAGAGCAGGCACCGTCAGACTAAGGTTTGTGACTATACCCATCTAGGTTGACTAATCGCAATAGAGTATGGAGACCACAACTCTTCACAATCCAGCTATTTGCTCAACAGAAAACAAGACCTTATTGGTGTAGCTAGGTGTACACCCTTTGTCTAACTCAAGATTCTCTAATACAACAGTCATGCATTTATGATATTCTAATAGAACAGTCCCTGAGCTACAACAAAAAAATTAACAAACTAGTATTTTAAAAGAATGTGCCAAAGTAGGGACCTTTCTCACCGGGTTATGCTGTAATACCATCGTTCATCTTGTTTCATTACTTTTTATTGCATAGATCCCTACTTCATTTTTTATAATTGACAATTTTTTTTAAAATACTAGTACACAATAAGAATATTTTTGAGGGAGAAATATTTTGCAGATGAACATCATTTGAAATTTCGAGGGGGATCACTTCTTCACGATCTTTATGCATTCAACAATGCCAGTTTGACTAAACTGTGTATTTTGGTTGGGGGGGGGAGAGGATTTTTGCGGATAGCTGCCAATCCACGAAAAGCATAAATTTTAAAATACAGAACCTTAAATAAGTACACAATGATAATGACACATACCTCCTTGACACACACTCATATAGCTCACCTGATATGTAATGATTGACACACTGTGACTACAGTAACATTCTCACACTTGTTGATGACTACAGTACTCTGTACTGCCCCCAATACCAGTGTACAATTGATACACCTCTCCAACCTCATACTACTACAGAGATAAGATACATATGTGAATACATTAATATGACTTAAAGTAAGGATATTCCATTACGGGTACAGAGGATTTACGGTGCAGTACTACTAGAGACAATAATGTATTAAAAACATATTTTCAAATTCTAGCTATGAATATGCTAGTCAGATACCAAAGAAATAATTAATAATATTATGTACATGGAAGTGTTGTCGGTAACATAAGTTGTTTTGTTATAATACAATGAACGATGAGATATTAATAGTGCTATGATATTACCTTACTGGAGCCATGATGTAAATGTTGCTATGGTAACATGATTGTACTCTGATGTGGGCAAAACACAGTTGATCATCTTGTAGGGCCATCGTCTGATTTGATAAGTTAGCAATCAGCATACACTGATGTCTGTAGTGAAGGAAATATTACAAACCATCATTACTGGTTGATGACCGATACATATAACACACAACACACATACTACACCACATGCTGGAGTTTGACCCTACTGCACTTATCAACATAAAGAAATGAATATTCATTCTTAATAACAATCAGAAAGAAATGAATATGAAAAAATGAATAAAGAAAGACATGAATATTCATTCTTAATAACAATCAGATCTATACTGTCAGTATTAGTTTCAAACTGACAGTATATTGAGATTGAGATATTCCAATAAAAAACACACACATACATCACGACCTGATCTGGAAAACAAGCCACATGTTAAAATAACACTGCACTACATGGATATTCCACTGTGCTTTTGTTTCTTTCCCAGCAATTTTGACTTGGCCTATAAACAGAGACTTTATTTGAGACTATAGATATATTTATTTTGGATAGGAGTAGCACCCAGGGTTTAATCAAATTCAAGCCATGGTGGCACAACTATTATTGTAATGGTAAACATAAAGAACTTTTACAGTATTGACTACATAAACAGTGCACCAAAATGATTGGGAGAAATAAACAGTTTTAGTGATATACATATCTGCATGCATGGAACTCCAACTTGTAGCACCTTAATTTCTCAGATGGCTCTACACTTAATATTAAATTTGAAACAGCAGCAGTAAGGAAAGAATTAAAGTCATTAATAGCCCAGGCCTCTACTTAAGACCTGGCGTTTATTTTCCAAATGTGCTGGAACCCCCCAGATTATAATCAAGACAGGAGTTTATGCTGTTTTTATGTGGCTAACAATTTCCATCACTAACTTTGCCACAGGTCTGTTTTCTGGAGACACAGTTGTGTAGGTACAGGATGTAAAAGCCCACACAGTACTCTGGTGGACTGGGGTAACTAGTTGTTTGCTCTGACTGCCTGACAATGTTATAAAAGCAAGAGATTTGGTGCTATTACAGTGTATGTTACAGATATGGAGCTTGCTATCACAAGTATCATCCATCGTGAGCCCTAGCTAGTTCCCACCCCATCTCCTCCCATATGTGAGCACCTAAAATACAACCACACAAGCACTTCAACACATTGATATCCCTAGCCAAAGAAGCGTCCACTACCTAAACCAGCGGCCATAACATTGTACAGGTTATTTCACCCATCACGACTACAATTACAGTACTGTCTTATTAAGCACCTACACTGTTAACACATTATACATTGTGTGCTTGTGGTGCAAGCATACAGCAGTATATATGAACAATGGTTTAACATATAGGTTTGACAAAGAGCTGGCTAACCCAATTACATGTACATACGTAGAAAACAGCACCTGCAGGGAGCTAGTTGAGTATTAGAGATGACACGTCCTTTACCATCAGACTTGTACACAATACTAGAAGAGTCTCGGTCATGACTGCGTAATGATATAATCCCATGAGGACTAATGGTCAAGTGACTCTTCAACCACACCTCAAACAATGAGGATGAAAACTTGCAAGATATCTAAAACAATAATATAAGTACAATGTGACAAACATGTATTTCACCTACACATTTAAAAGTAACAAATGGACATAAAAAATATATTTGATTTCCAGTTTCACAGCACACAATGTATAGTATATTTTTACAGCTCACCTTTGAATAGCCTGACTTGGAGACCTGGCTAGGTGTGGTTGCTAAAGATGACACAGAACATACCCCCTGCTTGTCAGCAGAAGATCCACCAATCAACAAGTCCAGAGCAGCCACACCCTCTTCAGTAATTACACTATCACTAGGTCCACCTTCTGTTGATCACAACAAGTGAACAATACTACCAACAGTTCATAATGTATTTTATACAAATATTTTGTCTCTTGTTATTGCATGTACACATGTACGTATGTGCACAAGGAATGAACAGAGGGACACACACCTCAAGCCTCACAACTGAATGACAATGAAGCCTATAGAAGCGTTTGGAATGTGTAATCCTGCAGACACACCCACACGCACGCACACATGCACACACAAACACTACACTCATAAAATTATACTATGAACGAATAGTTACTACTAACCTGTAGGGTCTGTTAGTAGTTGTACAATATCAGACAAATGTGAAGTGAGGAATAACAAGTGACTGTGTTCCTCTGTCCACTATAGGAAGGTGATCACAAGTGAACATGATAAAGATCTAACTACACAATTATACCATCATAGTATTAGAGTATGTTAATAAATATGTACATAATTCTCCTACATTCGTACAAGTACGTATATAATTTCATTATCATGCCACAAGGTTTCTACACTATGCAGACCCTTAACCAATTTGGACAAGGACTATCCACAAATTAATTACTGAGGCTCCATGTTCTAAATATGTCTCCCCAGATGAAGAAAGAATGAGACGGAGCTGTAGCTGCCAGCTTGAAGAATTTATAGTGTCAGTACTACACATCTGTATCAATGCCAATGATGCCAGGCTTGAACCAGAAAGTAAGCTAACAGTAAGGCTACAGTACATCTTGCCAATTTTTATCTGCTCAATGTATCCACAACCACAGGTGAGACCACAGGTGAGACCACAGGTTACCGACTAGTTAGCAATCCCACCCCATGTTTCTACCTTACTGTAGTAGCCTCCAAACATCACAGGATTACTCATTTATATTTTCTTCCAATATCATATCACACACGTAGGTAGTTTATCTACTAGGTAGTTTATCTACCCTACAGGTAGAGCCAAATAACGAAGACCCTAACTTAAGTGATATACAATGGGCACCCCTAAAAGTGTCTTATATACAAAGCTCATGAACTTCTGTAAATATAAAACGTACTGTGTAATCTACCAGTACAAACGTAATTAAGAGATCAGCAAATCCATAGTTGTGGCTTGCACCAATATGCCTACTAATGTTTGCTACCAGTATTACACAAGCTCTCGCTATTTTCTTATTTAGTACATGTACTTTTTGCTTGATATTTACTAAACGAAAGAAAATTGCACCATTTTGCAATTACGCAGTTATATCTATACCTTTTGAGTAAGGCACTTAGTGGAAATCTGATCGAGTCATGATGGGTTGGCATTAATTCAGCCCTTCTAGGTGTTAATTTGTCCCATTTCACTTGATCAAAGATCTATATGCTTCGGCTCCTAGGCTAGTGCTAGCTGTGTACACCCTCAAGTGCCCAAATGGTAAAGCAAATAATAACATTAAAGGAAATCAAATACAGATTCTTTAAAATCTGTATTACCATGGCCAAACATTATTAGTAAAACAACCACATCTACCTGTGATCACATGGAATGTCATCCACCCACACAATGGAGGATTTCCTTTACACATGGCATCACCTCACATATTGAAAACTCATATATTCCATTACATGACTATAGAGCTATTGTGTGGGTGTAGTTAGTGATGTCAGTATACCCTGTAGCCCAACAACTTACTAACCTCTACTAGATTATCTAAAGTGTGTGCAAGAAAGGTTAACCATAACTTCCAAAGCCAGTGAAGCCAGTGAAGCCAGTGAAGCCAGTGAAGCCAGTTAAAAAGCTTTGCAGGAAGACGGCAAAATCAACTACCTTGCATGATGAACCAATACAGTATACACCCCTAATTCACTTACCAGCCTCAGAAGTAAGCAATACTGTTTACACAATATCGACAAAAGGATAATTTTACAGATATGTGGTATACAAAATAAAATCTATGTGGCAGGAGAAACATTTGTGGTTTGCTTTGAAACCACGAAAAACGTAGACTTTTGCCCACCAAAACCTTCACCGTTATGGTAAGTGATAAATAATTTTACTATGTGCTATTTACAATTTTAAGCAACGTACAGGTGTATAACGCAAAAGTTTTACCACGAATCATCTTGACAGTGAAACTTTCACCAAGCAAAAATTTCCCCATCCTGATGCTAACGACAATCAACAACAACCATGCACACACATAAGATACATGCACACAAACAACACAATTGTTCTCACTTTTGATTTTCTTTCCAAGTCCGCGGAAGGCCACCTGGTGCATGGTCAGGATAAAAACAATATGTACATACCACTTCAGCCTGATCACTGGAATTGCACATTTTTACATACTTGACAGCAATAACCAGAAAAGTTTAGAGCAACACAGAGAAATAACATATGCTGTAATAGCTTAGATTATAAAATGCAAGCTTAATGGTTAATTAAATATGGCATACTGTATTTCTTCACTTAAATAAAAGCCCGGACTTTTATTTTCTACACAGCATTATTGACCCACCCTGTAAACAAACACATATAGGATCTTAATTTGAGACTGGGCCTTTATTTAGGATAAATCCAGGTGACGTCCAGTGTTTAATCAAATTCAAGTCATTAACAGTATGCATAGAAAACCTACATATACACAGTTGACTACTATATACTTGTTTTAGTAGTCAACTGTGTATATGTAGGTTTTCTATGCATATTGTTATAATAATAATGACTTGAATTTGATTAAACACTAGTCAAGGCCTAAAATGATTGGTTTGAAAACAGTTGTATGATACATACTTGTCATGCACATGAACTCACAGACTACTCACATGATTACTCATAGCACCTTCAACTCTCAGATAGCTTTATTTAAAATGTTAATAAGTTTGAAGAAACAACAGCAGCAAGAGAAAGAATTAAAACATTAACAGTAGATTCCATAATAGCCCTGGCCTATATTTAAGACCAGGTATTTGTTTTCCAAATGTGCTGGAAGCTGCCCAGCTTATAATCAAGATAGAAGCTTATTCGAAGTTGCTTTTATACACAGACATTTGTTCTAAAATATTAGGTCCAACAGCGCAGGGAATATGTGAACACCAGGACTGCTATACAACAACATACAGTACAAGTACAATGTTGTTAAGGATACTGGTCATTTACAATGGATGACTTGAGGGAGACACGTGGAGCATTTTGTATGTAAAGGAACAATACAAACTTGAGTAGCTCAACAGATAACCTCTTCCTAGCACTCTCTATAGAACACATTAATAGCAGACAGTAATGATACAGATGATATAAAACAATATTATATTCACCTTTAGATATTGCACCATCAGCAGCTTTCCTTAATGCTGCAAATTTCTCTTCAGTTTGTCCAACACTTAGTTCTGGTATGGTGCCATAGGTCTCAAAGTAACTACAAAACCGACCATACATGGTGCTTGCAGGAACAATTAACAGAATGGTACAGTTACACATATACAGTATTAGGATGATAACAAAGTTAACACATTAAATGTACATTTAAATGCCTGTATGTTTGGTAGCATGTGTACTACTGCTTTGCAAAGTCTGTGTGGAATGCATAGAACACCTAAAGTATGGCCAACACCATATACAATACACAGTCACTAGGATGTGACATAATAACAGACCACTATAATGTGTACGTGTGTATGTAGACAGGATATCCATACAATAACTATTTAGTCCATCATCATAAAGTGATGTGATATGCCTCATCCTCACACAATCAGGTACACACACTCAACATTTTATACTCGTAAAGAAAGAAACTAAGTAATCTCAAAAGAGTTGAAAATAAAATGATATTCAACTATTCAGTCATCATAACATGTCTTTTATTAATAACAAAGAGAATGGTAATTCAAATAGATTTACTTGGAATTAATTTGCATACAGGAACATAGCACATTCAAACTGTGCATACGCTAGTTGTAGGTTAGAGACAAGGATCTTTATATGGATTTTAAAAACAAGGCAAAGCCAAGGTTTTAAAACAAGAAGATCCAAGGGCGTGGTCTCTTTTATCAAGAGTTCAATACAAATATTATAACTCTTGCTATGATGATTGGGACATTTTATATGCACCCGCCCATATTGAAGGCACTTTTGGGTTTGATTATACTTAACCAATACTGCCAAGGCGAAAGGATGGTATTGTGAGGCTGGTTATTGGGTGATATTTTTGGCCAGAAAAACCCAAACTTTCATGATCCCTAATATACAGTACTACCATACTGTATGACATCAGTATGCATATGGCAAGTAAGGTAGGAACATCATTTAAAAGAGTTTTGTTTTGAGATCAGAAGCATGGCATGTACACTGTAGTAGTATAGCAAAAATCATGTACTTTTTCATAAAAGCATGAAACTTTCCACATAAGTAGTACATCTCACGACATAAAATTTTTGATATAGTGCCATCGCAGATTTGACCTTTGGTGACCTTTATGGCCATTTTTTGTTCGGAAATTTGATCCTTTTTTTGTCTTATCTCCCTGAGACATTAATTAACTTGTTAAAACATAGTGCCAAAATGAAGATCTTGTTGAACAAAACAACTTTGTTTTTATTTGAAGTTAATAGGCAAATTCATTCCAAAGTTATGATCACTTATATTATACCCATAAATTTTGAGATAATTTACCAATCTGCATGGATAATTTATACCCCAAGGGCAAGTAAACTAACAGAATTTTGCGGCTAATAAAAGCAATCAAACTCCAAAATGGAATTACCTATTAAAAACCAAGTTGATTCGTTCAACAAGATCTTTACTTTGGTATCACATTTTAACACATCAATTACTGCCTCAGGGGGCTAAAGACAGAAATTATCAAATTTCTGGGCAAAAATGGCCATAAAGGTCACCAAAGGTCAAAACTGTGATGGTACTATACCAAAAAATGCATGTCATGTGGAAAACTGTTTATGTGGAAAGTTTCATGCTTTTATGAAAAAGTGCATGATTTGGCTAATTTTGGGGGCTACACCAGAGGTGTACCATAATCAAATCAGTTTTGGCTATATCAGGTTTGTTTGTGCATATCAACATCGGATCAACACCATGCGTAAACAAGCAACAGATACAGATATACATAAACATCTATTTAAGGGCACTCGTACTCTAGTAATATCCTAGTAACACCTGTTTATGTAAGGCCAACTGATGATTAATGTCACTTTATAAGTGCAAATTATCAGAGAAAATGTCTATGCTACCATATCAGAGCTTTTTTGTTATTGGCTTGATAAAATTAAGGTTATCCGAATGTCGGCTAAAAGTCATATAGGTGCACCTCTAATGGCATGGTATATTTTCATTGTTGCTACAATAGTGGCTGAATACCATACACAGAAGTGTCCATGCTGCAGTAGTTTGCCATCACTCTACTAAACAACCTGGTTATAGCTAGAACAAAATACAAAACTACATGGCCATGAAACATGCAATCCACCAAATTATTCTCTTCCAAAGGTTCCTTCAATACAAGTAGTGTATTACAAGTTGACTTGTTTACAACGAGTAGTCACTGGAAAATAAAATTTGCCCAAACTGCTATATGGTACATGTCCTACAACAATAATCAGCAAAGAAGGTCATTCCAAAAAAAGAATGACAACAGTAAACTATATTTGTGGCTTCCTTTCGAAATGGAAATCGTCCGTATTTTTCATAGTGGCTATTATGAATGCAGAGGTGCTTTTCAAACAGTTCTTGATTCGTACTGCTGTGTAACGGGTTGAACTTAGCCGACAGCAAAGCATAATGGATATTTCACTTTTCATACAATAGTTAATATAATTTGGGCACGCGGCACTATTTCTTTCTTTTGGTATGCATGGCTTGTAGAGGTGCTTTTCGAACAGTTCTTGATTCGAAATGCTGTGTAACGAGTTAAATATAGCTGACAATGAAGCATAATTGATACTTCACTTTTCAGACAATAGTTGATATAGCTGGGGCGCACAGCACCATTTCAGATGCGGTATGCGTGGGTTCACCAGTCATAATAAAATTATTCACAAAAAGTTAACAAACAATTACACGAAAAAATTTGGAATTTTCAACTAGAGTAGGGATCATAGCACATCGATAAAAAGTACTGAAACAAGTTGGAGTAGTGCATGATATTAAATCACAGTAAAACAATAAGAAGTGTTATATCCCTACTGTGCTCAAGATGCCATAACAGAAATGCACAGTAGGGATATAACACTTCTTATTGTTTTACTGTGATTTAATATTGTGCACTACTCCAGCTTGTTTCAGTACTTTTTATCGATGTGCTATGGTCCCTACTCTAGTTGAAAATTCCAAATTTTTTCGTGTACTTGTAAAAAAGGAAGTGGTTTCGAAAGGTATTTATTTTCACATCTAGTATATAGTTGCCCTAATTGTTACGGGAAAACAAGTAGCAATCCCATATGTTATATAAGCAATATTAGCTAGCTTCTTGCACAGATCAACAAGATACTAGCTGTACTCTGATAGAACAGTCAGTTTAAAGGAAATTGTAGCTTTTCACTTAGAAATGATCATTTGCAAAGATCAATGCTGAGCAAAATATATAGCATATATAATAGGTGAAAAACAAAAGAATTGCTGGAAAGGAAAATAGGTGGGAAAAAAAGCCGAAAATCGACTCATCTATAGTAGGCCTGTGTCAAATATGCCAGAATAGGCTGGACTGCTATGCCAGCATAATGCTGGTATATTAGGTGGATATTTCAAACTATGGAGCTTAAATGGAACGATACTCCCTAATAGAGCAGTCAGTAGATAGAGCACTCGTACACAGCTCCCTTCTGAAATACTCTAATAGAGTATTCACTAATTAAAATGGTCCAAGATAATTATAACAAATTTTGCTAACTTGGGAGCATAATGCAAACACAATAGGAACACTGAAAGAGCAAAATTTGGGAAATTCCTGAAAGCATTTTGGGAAAAATTTTGAGCATATTTGACTCAGGCCTAGACTTGTCCTGAAACGTTAACATCAAATACATGTCATAAAAAAGATTGCATGACATGCTGTAGTAGAACAGTCGGTAAACCTACTTGATGTAACCATTTTAATATGATAATTGTAATTACCTCATTGCATCAGTTATCCGAACCCCTTGGGTGGTCTATAAGTCTGAAAAGTCCGTATCTCTGAAACTGTTTATAAATAACCTTAAAACAGCATAAAGAAAAAAACAATATTTTCAACTACCCTATAGAACAGTCACTACTTTAATAGATCAGTCATTTCCATAGTTCAGCTAACCAAGAATCTGGAGAAGTGAGGTTCGGATAACTAAGGTTTCACTGTACAGTAGTTTAGCAGCACAGCAAAATTTCTTTTTGTAAAAGTATTAAACAGTAAAATTAAACAATTGTGTAGCAGTGAAGTGCATAATATTATAATTATTATATAGCTATGTAGAATTACATTAATGCCAGTGTTTTACATCTGAACATATTGTTGATGATGATTAAATTTCATGTATTGTGTCATTATATAAATGAGTTTATAGCATCCATATGGTAGAACAACAAAAAGCTCTTATAGCATGAATTATGCAATGCAGATAATAATTATAGGTAGAATTTTGGAGCATAACAAGCAGAATTGCACGTGTTGTAATAAAATTAATTACTTATTGGTACATTCAACACATGCACTAATCAGTCACTGTAATAATATGGTACAACTTTGTGATAATTGAAATTTTAACCCTTAGTTTCCCGGCACCTTTTTTCCATACATTTTTTGTACTTCCTGGTAACATTTTTTTCTGAGTAGATGAAAGTTCTTTCTTTAAACTACTGGTTTTTATTTGGTTAGTAACCTCTAAGCACAGGTTAGAAATAGAAATTTTCTTAAAAGGACCTTGTTTATGCCGCAATTTTCTGTTCAAGATAAAGATACACTAATAGAGCAGTCAATTACTCTAATAGAGCAGTCACAGTATTCAGAGAAGCAGTGTAGCAAACTATGAAGTTGTAAATAAGGATTTTCATGTGTTTTATCAGTGATATATCTATACCAAAACAGCCAAGCTGTGAAAAACAGTGCAGCCACCAAGGTGGCGGCCAAGGAATGGCTGTGATGGTAGGTTAATGGCAAACATTTTAATAATGACTATTTAGGTAAGTTCATCTTCAATCGTTTTTAAAATTTTTACCATTAACCTACCATCACAGCCATTTCTCGGTCACCACCTTGGATTTCACATTTTTTCCAACCTGGGGCCACACCCTTTTTTCACAGCTTGGCTGCTTTGGTATAGATATCACTTCTTTTTGTATTTGTAATGTGTATACTCCAAAGCTGTGGCCAGCTTTGGAGATTTTTTTACTTGTATTTTTTCTTTAGGCCACTTCAACTAAATCTTTTGTTTCTCGGGCCCGACCGACCCTATGTTTTTCAGTATAAAATAATTATGTTAATCACGTGATCACCTTGCAAGAGTGATAATGCCACGAAGGAGTTGCAAATTTATCTTTAAGCTCTCAAAAAGTAAGTAACACTAAATATCTCAACATATAGCTGCCTACTCACAAGTGATACAGCAACCGTAATGTAGCTTAGCCACCATTTGACTCGCAATATCACTCTTCAGCTAGTAAAATAGCATATTTTTATTTTTATTTTACCGACCTACCGATCTTTATTTGGCAGAATTTCGCCCGAGAAACATAAGATTTAGTTGAAGTGGCCTTACTGTAGAAAGAAAGGAGAGATCAAGAGCGGAACTCTTGTATATAATGCATTTTAAACAAAATACTGTATTATTACGTACATCTACACACACACACACACACACACACACACACACACACACACACACACACACACACACACACACACACACACACACACACACACACACACCGCCACCACCATCACCATGGAGCACACATTCCATGTGCTAGCTATGTTCTTGCTCTGTGTGTGGATTTGCACTGGAAACTACTCTGCAAGGCCCACAACACCTCTGTGTCAGCAGAGGCACAAAAATGGCGAATGTCAAGTGACGTCATCGATTAATGCCAAACACACACACCACACATACACACACACATGTACTGCACATTACATACACCAGGCCAGGAACAGCATTGAACAACTGGCAACACCTAAAGGGCCACCTGTCATTGATTCCTCAACTCATGCAAATTACAGAAACACACTAAGGGCTTGCAAAACCACAATAGTGCAGAACACAGTACTTTCATGTCGGTACTGACAAGGCTGAACGAAACACTACATAAAGAAGCACTGCATACCAGTCAGGGGGGGCGGAGAGGGAAACTGCTCCCCCCCCACCCCACACTTTCAACAGTGGAGGGGCAGTGTCCCTCACTTTTTCCAATGCCCAGTTGTGAAAGTAAAGCAACTGCTCTAATCATTAGCCAACTTACTTTGCCTTGATATACTGGAATTTGTACTAGCTAAAGGTTATGCATAAATGGAATACTGTATGAATCAGTGCTGGGAATGCAGATCAATATACTCTAATAGAGCAGTCACCTAACTACTCTAATAGAACATTCAGTGGAATCATGTGAGTTGGTCCTGCTATGCAATTAATTCAATTATGTCTTCATTAACACATATATCTATACGTAATCAAGAGCATGAGTCTGTCTGTAATACCTTCAATTACTGGTGTATCTAATTGTACAGTATCTTAATGATAGTCATTGCCATATTCAAGTAAACATGTACTAGGGCTGAGCGATACTGCCATTTTAGTATCACGATCGATACTAAAGCCACTATTCACGATACTGAATAGTTCACGATACTTACAAATAAGTCAATCATAGCTGGTGCCACATAGTGTATTGCTCAGCATTGCTGCAGGAAGTCCTTATAGGTGATAGCAAACTAGCCACTATCATCCTTGTTTACAGTAACAGTTATTATAACACATGCTTTGAGGTTGTTATGGCGTTCACACCTCTCTGCAGGGGAAACCAGATGGGTGGACTTTATCATTTACAAGGATTCTTAGCCAAGTACTGCATAACAAATGGATTTTTAATGACAGTAATGTATAGGCATGGTATCACGATAGTTAATAACAAAATATCGCGATATCGATACTTTCAAAATATCGCGATATATCGCTAAAACGGTAATATCGCTCAGCCCTAACATGTACCACTGAAAATGCTCTCAGATTCAATCTCAAAAATTTTCCTGTGCAGACATGCCCCAGACTCCCTAGTATTGACATGCTTCACATGCAAAGCACACTACCCCTCCCCCACTTTTGAGTACTGTTCTCCACCCCTGATACTAGTTACAAAAACCAGGCACCACAGGGAGGTATGACTGGATTTCACCTGACACAGGGTGATATAATGATTATTGTTGTTGACAAAATGATTCCAAAAATAAGTATTAATTGTTTTTTGATTTGCTGGATAGGGAGAGAGGTATTAATCACTGGGAAAGAACTCCATAATCTGAGATTTTAAAAGCTAATTACAATCACTACATTTAAGTATTGAGGTAATGCCACTCCAAATAAATTTTGCTTCCCATCCACCACCCACACCAGCTCTAAATATTCCATTATTCCGCATTCTTTCATTATTTTCCGGTTATTTTTGCATACTGTACAGGCTCACACTAGTGTCAGCTCACGTGTCAGCAGTACTATCAAGTTTGCACAAATTCACTTGTGTTCTTTTTGCAACTTTTACAGGGGCGTAGCCAGGATTTTTTAAAGGGAGGTTCCAACAGCAGTATTGAGTTACCAGAAGCAGGGGTCGGGGGCGCAACCCCCAGCCATTGAGAGACTTTCAATATTTTAATGAATCAAAACTCAGCAAATTGCTATTATTTCAGTATACAAAAAAGTAAATTAATTACTATAATGCATATAAGTGCCCCTGGAATGAAGCTAGTACTAGATATGTATGCATAGTGGAAACAGACAGCATAATACATAGAGACACATATATAGCTATCTGTAAATGATAGTTATACCACTGGTATAGGAAACATGAATCCACTGATACAAATGGAATGACTTACAATCAAAACATTCTATAAATATGCATAGCATGGATTCATTTTGTATGCCCAAGTGATAAATTAAGCTTGCTAGCTGGAGTTCTATATCTTTAAACACTACACACCAAAGCTATAGCAATATAAGGTCAATAGGTCATGCTCATGCAGTTTTCCATTAATGTTAGAATTTCTGAAAAACTCCTCTAATGGAGCATGTTCTATTAGAGTATAGGTGACTGCTCTATTAGAGTAATTACCTGACTGCTCTATTAGAGTATATCGATCTTTTAAAAGAGGGTTTATATTACCTCTGTAAATCCTTCCCTGAGAGATAAATGCAAGCTTTATCAGTTGTTGTGCTGTACCATACACTATTACACACTCATTTTGTCCTGCCACACTAGATGGTGTGTGTTATGGGGTCCTGCTGTAAACTCACAAGTCTATATTTTACAGGGGGGGAGTTCCTGAACCCCTTGGAACACCCCACCCCCTCCCTACGCCCGTTTTATGCAGCTTATTATGGTTGTTCCAGGCAAAATAATGGCTTAACCAAAGGAAATGGACCGCCCGCCCGAAAATATGCCTGAGAGACAGAGAATTTAGTGGGCTTTTTTTAGTGGCCTTACTACTGGCCTATTATACAAGTATAAGAAAAAATAGGAGTTTTAAATTAGGTTAGGGACAGTGTATAATGCTGCAATAAAAAGTACTGAAACAAGCTGGATCAGAGTAGTACGTAATGTCCAAATACTGTAAAACAATAAGAAGTGAATATCCCGGCCTACTGTGCTACACTCAATGCACAGTAGGGATATTCATTAAGGCTGAAACGAATAGTACGAATATTCGTTATTCGGATAATGTACACATTTAACCTTGAAAACATTTTGACAACTGAAAACTGTCATTTTAAAATATAAGATTTTTCATCTTAATAATACATGTAAAGGACTTTTCTTTTTTAACATTTAACGTTTTAGTAGTAATCAAAGTGATTTTGTCCCTTTCAAGCACCTAATTATACAGAAAATTCTTAAAGAATAATTCGTTCGTTAATTTGAAGAATATTCGAATACCTAAAATTTAATATTCGTTTCACCCCTAATATTCATACATTATTGTATCTATGATAATACACTCCATACGTACATGATCTGTACTTCCTATCATAGTGCCTCTGCTGATATATGTAATGCTTTAGCTTCTTTTGACGTATCTGTACTTCCTATCATAGTGCCTCTGCTGATATATGTAATGCTTTAGCTTCTTTTGCTCGACACCTATGTACAGAATTTGTGGATCCATCTGGTTTGGAGGCTTATACTGCTTGTCATCTAATTGCTCTGGATAAAAATCCAGGAGTTCGGCCAATTGGTGTTGGTGAAGTTGTTAGAAGAATCATAAGTAAAACTATCCTTTCAGTGACTAGTGTGGAGATACAAAAATCTGCTGGTTCTCTTCAACTATGTGCTGGTCAACCATCTGGCTGTGAATCTGCTGTCCATGCTTTGAGACACATTTTTGATGACAGTTCTACTCAGGCTACTTTATTAGTGGATGCTTCTAATGCCTTTAATAATTTGAATCGCCAGCTTGCTTTAGTCAACATTCCATCTGTTTGTCCTGTCTTGTTGAATATTGTCATAAATACTTATCGTACTGATGCCAAACTCTTTGTTGGGGGTGAGACCATTCTATCACGTGAAGGTACTACACAGGGAGATCCTTTGGCCATGGCTATGTATGCCTTGGCCTTAGTTCCAATGATTAACTGTTTGCATGGCCATATTAAGCAGGTGTGGTATGCGGATGATGCTGCAGCAGCAGGTCTTCTTACTAATTTGAGATCCTGGTGGAATATGTTATGTGATATTGGACCCCAATATGGCTATTTTGTTAACTCAGCTAAAACATTTCTGATTGTTAAGGAGAAGCATGTTGTGCAGGCACATTCAATTTTTACAGACACTGGCATTCAAATCACTACTGAGGGAAAACGCTACCTTGGTTCTGCTTTGGGATCTCCTGCCTTTGTTGAATCATATGTGAATGGGAAGGTTAAAGAGTGGTCTGATGAACTGTCTAAGTTGTGTGAATTTGCTACTTCACAGCCACATGCTGCGTTTTCTGCTCTTACTCATGGATTGTTTGGAAGATGGATTTATCTCTCCAGAACTTTGTCCAATATTTCTGAGTCACTTTCCCCTTTGGAACAAAATATCCGTTTGCATTTCTTGCCCACCTTAACTGGTAAATGTGTATTTAGTGATCTTGAGAGACAATTACTGTCATTGCCTTCACACTTGGGTGGTCTCGGCATTATTAACCCATGTGCGTCATCTGTTGCTCAGTTTGATTCTTCACAGAAAGTGACTGGTCCCCTGGTATCTCTCCTTATTGAACAGATAACTGAGTTCACTGTCACTGAACTTGATAAGCAATTTGTTTGCAGGAAATTTATCTTAAGAACCGTCGCAGCTGTGAAGAGTTGGCTTCTGCTCTTCATCCCCAGCTTTCTCTGGATCTGCAGCGTGCTAGGGAATTTGCTTGTTTGAAGGGAGCATCCAGCTGGTTGACTGCTTTACCGATTGATGAGCATGGGTTTGCTCTGCATAAGCCGTGATGTTGTTTGCCTCCGTTATGGCTGGCCTCTACTCCATCTGCCTACTGAGTGTATCTGTGGGACTTCGTTTACAGTTGAACATGCTTTTACCTGTTCCCATGGTGGTTATCCAACATTACGCCATAACGAAGTTAGAGATATTACAGCCCAGTTAATGTCAGAAGTTTGTCCAAATGTAGCCACTGAGCCTACTTTGCAGCCTGTCTCTAGTGAACGATTTTTTCATCGCTCTGCAAATACTGAATGTGGTGCTCGTTTGGATGTGAGAGCTCAAGGATTCTGGGGTGTTCATCATCAGCAAGCTTATTTTGATGTTCGTGTTTTTGATCCATTGGCCAACACAAATCGCTGCAATTCTCTTGCCAGTTGCTTTCGGTCTCATGATCGAGAAAAGCGTAGGACTTACGAACAACGTGTGCGTGAAATTGAAAGGGCATCATTCACACCTCTTGTGTTCTCAGCTTTGGGAGGAATGAGCAAGCCTGCAGAAACCACCTACAAAAGATTAGCCTCACTCCTTGCTACAAAGAAGAATCAGCAATATAATGTTATGATCACCTTTATTCGCTGCAGATTATCTTTTTCCCTACTACGTTCAGCTATCATTTGTCTTCGTGGAAGTCATTCTGCTGCTGGTCGGCCTCATAAAGATCTCACTGACTTTTCTCTTGCTGTGAGTGAGGGAAAGCTCCCTCTTTCTGACTGATGAACTATATGCAATTTTGTGTGTGTGTTTGAATAATTAAAAAATTATTAATAGTAAAAAAAAAAAAAAATACGTACATGATGATCCAGTAGTGATACATCACGTGATCGAGAGTCACTACTCAGGTCTTCACTGTCCACATTTTAGCGATAATGAATCTCGCCATTCCAACTGGGAACAATATTTTAAAGTAGTTGCCATAGTTACTTCGTACTCCAACAGATTGGTGCAGTTTACTCGAGGAGAAATCTCACAGGTGGAATCTAGGGATATAACGAGATAATGCATCAGAGACTCGATCAGAAGTTACCTTATATAGTAAGTTGTGTGTTGTCTATGTACTTGTTTGGTTGTGTAGCACAGGCCCTAGCACAGATCTTAAAGATGAAAAAATGAACATGCGTGCACACACACACAATGTTACCATCAACACGTGTATAGGATTTCTTGTGGTTGAACGTAGTTAGCTGCTGAGATACCTTGTTCTTTAAGATAAGATATAGTGTGACAACGACAGTGTGCTGAGAAGGAGATCCATTTAACAGGAGGCCCTAGTCTTGTCCCCCAGACCCTTCCTCAAGTGCGCTTATCGACAGTGGCATAGCCAGACTTTTTACCATGCCAGGGCACTGGGCGGGCAAGCCATTCAACCATGCAACACATACACATGCCCATCTTCATATGGACATCAATACAGCATTTTAAAAATTAATGTGTATGCATCACTACGTATAGCTACTTCACCTACTCTACTGTATGTGAGATGAACTTTAACCTTACTCTAAGAGAATGCTAGTTAGCTGTTGGCTTTCCTATTCCATACATACATCTCTGTGTCTTAATACCAGACCATGAAGAAATCTGAATTAAAGCACGAGGCGCTTTTATTGTTGTATCATGTGATGACTATATACTGCCAGTTGTCAGCCTAGAAACAAAAAAAGAAAACAATTGCTGAGTAAAAAAGTATTCCATACCGTATGAACTATCACTAAGTAATATTTGACATGGCTAGGCTCCTCTACAAAATTGTTCATAATCTCATTGATATATCCCCAGTTGATTTAATCCCTGTCACTTCTAACACCAGAGGACATGATCAAAGATTTCATCATATCTATGCAAGGACCAATCAGTACAGTAATTCATTCTTCCCTAGATCAATTAGACTGTGGAATTCACTCCCACCTGACCTAATCCAACAACAATCATTACAAATTTTTAAGTACCAACTGAAATTATCAAGACTCACGGTAGTGAGTCGCGCGGCCAAGAAACTACAAAGCGCACGCCCAATTAAAAGACGCGCGGCCACTACTGTGAGTTATTTACGTGTAGGGCCGGTTTCGCAATATTAGTCCTAGATTATGCAACATCTCTCAATAGATTTGTATTGCGTTACGTGATAAAAAAATCTTTAGGAGTCGTCATCATCATCATAGTTTTCTTGCGACCTCGCTAAAATAAAAAAGTAACCGTCGCAAAATAAAAAATAGGCGTATTTCACTTTATTTCTCTACCTTATGTTATAACTACTGTCACGTTATACCAGTCAACATAGTCGTGTTTGTATAGTCCATCTAGCACTGACATTATCCAATCCTGGTTTTCCTATACGCGTATTTTCTTCACTCAAACCTCTAATCCCTACAATAACTTTTAAAGGCACGACGTGGACACAAACTCTAATGCCTGATAAACAAGTTGTGACAACGTGCTGAACCGTAAGTTCCCTAGGGATGGCGTTTTAAGCAGAAATCTTTTAAATTCCATTTAGTGCCACATCCCATGCGAGCGTTTATAAATCGCCAGTTGTCTTATGGTGTGAAGAACAAAATCACTAGCAAAGGTGCTTTAAGCATACTCTTCAATTCTCTATTTACATGTAATTTTTAATAGATTAACCACAAAGGCCAATAAGGTGAATACAAAAGGTAACAAGCCTTTAGGGGTTACCACCTCTGTGTAGTGTTTACCATGTAGCTTGTGTTGCGGCTTTCATTAAGTATTATGCACACACAAATGGTGCAACAAAATTTTGTAATGGATTGCTCGAATGTGGTTGGTGGTGTTGTGGCTCGAATGTGGCTCGTGGTTTGCCAGTGACCATGTATGAGTTGGGGTTGTTCCACACAACTTACACAATATTCAAATTTCATGATGGCCATGAAAATTTCTTGCCATATGGTAAACATACAACAATGTGTAACAACGTTAATCAACATCACATCAAGACTTGACTAAAAATAGTTCCAACAATAGTGATGATTTCTTGTATGTCAGCATGACGAACCTGTAAAAGAATAAGCAGGCACTGAAGTTAACCTTAAATTAAACACTCATGCAACTGACCTGGAACATTGGTCGCAACACCAAAAACACTTGTTTCGATATCTGATGACACAATCCAGCAGGCACTGAATTAAAAGAGAATGTATAAAAAATCAATATGCCGGGCTGTATCAATAATAGCATGGATAATCAAAATGAACAAAAATTATATCCCAGGCTAAGTGAATGAATAACATAACTGTTGGGTAAGCATGTCAAACCTGAACATTAGGACATTAGTCAAACAAAAGTACGCTATCACAACTTGGTCATAATACAATGTTTGTACCACTGGACTTCACACTGGTTGCCCAAAAATTGTGCCATTCCAGGACAACAGCATAATTATGAAACAAATAGTTACTACAACACAGAAGGCTTACTGTTGTACTGTCTACACTGATATACCATAATTTAAAAACATAACAGGTAGCTTGGCATTAAATACAATACACTTAACATCTGGGTACTAGGAAAAAATCACTAACATCACAACATGTAAACTGACCTAGAAATTAACACCCTTGATGCCACTACAGTCTACACTGGATATTTGTTTGAACCCATCAACACTATACCCGATACATCTGAGTAGACTGACCTGCAAATTCACATCACTAGTATACAGTGATAATTGATAACTACAAAAACAACAATTGCAATAATACAATTCTTCTGTACGTCAACTGACCTGAAATTCATGACACTCGATACCGAGACCTGTAAAAGAATAAGCAGGCACTGAAGTCAACCTTAAATTAAACACACATGCAAACTGACCTGGAACATCGGTCGCAACACCAAAGACACCTGTTTCGATATCTGATGAAACAATCCAGCAGGCACTGAATTAAAAAGAGAATGTGCAAAAAATCAATATGCCAGGCTGTACCAATAAAGGATGGATAATCAAAATGAACTAAAAATATATATCCCATATGCAGGTTAAGTGAGTAACATAACTGTTGGGTAAGCATGTAAACCAGAACATTAGGTCATTGGTCAAACAAAAGTACGCTATCACAAACTGGTCACTGATAATTGATAACTACAAAAAGAACAATTGCAATAATACAATTCCTCTGAACATTAACTGACCTGAAATTCATGACACCTGTATCTTTGTTCTTGCATGGTCTCAACTTACATATGTACCATGATCACATTCAACTGCTAGTGGATAAACCAGTATGACCAGATGGCCTGCAAAAACCAACAAGCAGGTGTTAAATACAATACACCTAAAGCCTGGAATATGAAAAATATTATATAAGCATTATTCCACACTGATATAGTAATAGATTATAGGACGTTGTGGAACTTGCCTAAACGTGTAAACTTGAACAAGAGGACAACTGCATAATCTGGACACTTGGAATTGTCCAATACCTGATGAACAAGTTAGTACTAATGACATTCACTTCAACATTTTATCCCAGCTGGGTGAATCTCTTGTAACTGAGTAAAAAGGTGTTTATTTTCCACCTGCAACCAAAGTTCTACATTTCGATCTGTGGTTGAGTGTACATAAACTGACCAGGAAAATCAGTATGCCATAGCCGGGGTATGGAAATGGTTCCTTTCCTTCTGTTGTGACATTACTTACAGCTGACTGGTAAATGATCATCGATGTCTCCGTGGACCCCAACAATGAGTATATCAATAACTTCACAAGTTGGAATGAATTTCCTTTCAACATGTGGTGGAATGAATTTCCTTTCAGCATCTGGTGGACAGGTCCATAAACCCTATCGCACAAACACGGTGAATCAGTGTGTGGCGATGTGACACGTTACACAAACTTCACCCCTCGTTTCGTTAGCATTCAAGACCGGCATATATCATAGAGTACCTCGATCAGTATTCTTGACTCTTACTTCTTCAAGCGTTGCTCAAGCGATGTAGTTTCTCACGAGGGGTTCAAGTTTCTCATTAAAGTCGAGCCGATTAAAGTACGCCTCACCATCTAGTTACATTCTTAAGCCATTCAATTTAAAACCACGTATCACGAGTGTCCGCTTAAGGTAATTAGGGACTTTCCACGAGATTTCCCCTAAATAGATCACGTGTTAGTTGTCAATCCGGTGGATTCTGGTGGTATACATGGTTCAACAATGCGGTAAGTGTACATATGCTGTCAATAATTGTTTGTGCACTGCTAAACTAAGTTATTTTTGTGTGGTAAGTAGGCTTGAGGAAGGGTCTGGGGGACAACACTAATGTTTTTACAGCAGTTGATGATGGCCAGGCAAAGAACTGCAAGAAGAACTACTGTGATAGTGTGATAGTAGGGAAAAATTCCCACCCCTATAGCTCTGCCTAGGGGCATTATCTACAGCTACTGTATTATGTTGCCGATATGTACATCCGGGCCAAGAATAAAGGTGAAAGTGGTAGTAAGGCTCAATCCTATTATTCTGCTGAACAGGCAAGGGAGTCTGGGACTCTGGGGGCATGCTCCCTCAGGAAAGTATAAGTACTACAACTTTTTTGTTTTAATTGCTTCATCAAGTATAAAAATTTCAGTCAAAAGGTGATGATCGAGGCTCTGGTCTTATGCACTGGTTGGAGTGGTTGTATCGATACTGCACTGTGGCAACCTTGAGGGGTTAGTGCTGGCATTATCCTTGGCAATACTATTCCATCTCCCCGAGTCTTGATGATTGAGTCCTCCATTCCTTTCTCTGCTGCTCCAATCCTGAAGTTGTGACCACAGTCAAAAGGTGACGATTGAGGCTCTGGTCTTGCATCTATACTGTACTGCAACACCCTTGAGGGGTCTATCACTGACAAAAATGAGTGATATCCACCCCAAAAACACCTTCGCTGTAAAAAAGGCGCGCCCAAGAAACTACAAGTACCTGGAACCCGTGACTATTAAAAAAGGCGGCCAAATTACCAGCCAATTAGAGTTAAAAGAAATTACTTTACGATGCAGCAAGAGTGAATATAGAACACAGCCGAATTATAAAGGTTCAGTGTTAAATTTTTGAATTAGTTGTATATGACCATTCATTCTTGGCCGCTTCAGATATCAGCCATTTCAGTTGCCAGTTACTTTCATGTACACACCTGTTTTATAGCCAAGGTGTTCTTGCATGGATTAAACTTTAGTAATTGTATTCTTGGCCGCTTCAGATATCAGCTCTTTAAGTTACCAGTTACTTTTCACTTCAGCTGAGCTGTTTTCTTTTTGTTTTTTTACATTGGGTTCCAGGTACTTGTAGTTTCTTGGGCGCGCCTTTTTTACAGCGAAGGTGTTTTTGGGGTGGATTATTACTTTCCCCTACCAATCAGTAATCCCATAATCAATCTTATAGAACTTTGCGTGGGCGAGATCAAAGGAAAAAGTGTACTTTAAATTTCATAAAGTACACTCTCTCAGCCGGCCAACTGCTTCATCGACCACAAAGAGTGCTTTATTGCACTCTTTGCGGTGCAATAAAGCACTCTTTGTGGGCAATAAAGCACAGTTGCCCACCTGCCTTAGTGTAGGCTAATAGCCTACGGGGCTCGCGCCAGTACGACTAATCACCCAAGCCGGTGAAGGCTGATAGCCTCGCCGCGCTGAGTGATCAATCACCCCAGCCGATACGAGTTCCACCACTGGATTGCTTTTATAGACATACCTAAATGCTTCAATGATGGGTGGGAGAAGATAACGTTGCTGTTACGTTTGTTAATGTAAACGGACAAGTCCTGGAGATATCACGGAAATACTTCACCATGTGACTCGCAATAGAATCGATTGTGGGTTGCGAGCAAAACCTGCCAAAAGACGCAATGAACGTCTACTATGCCAAACTATGGTGAAATACGCGTGAGTTACTTTGTTAAACTAGTTTGTGTGTGTTCAGGCTGCTAATAGTTCGTGCAACGCTTGTTAATTACGAGTCCTAGTGTATGGTGAAGCTACACGACTAGAAAGTTCCATAAATCATTTAAAGCATAGCCTTGCTCGTGCTATATGAAAAATAAAGTACTCGGCGCTTGGCCTCGATGTTAATAAAGCACTCGGCTTCGCCTCGTGCTTTATTAGCATCTCGGCCGCGCGCCTCGTACTTTATTTTTCATATAGCACTCGCGGCTATGCTTTAACATATACATATTGTAAAACATTTTGTATGCATGTTTCATATGTGCGTTAATCCTCAAACTGAGGCTGCACATTTTTGGAAAATAAATAAATAAAAATAAATAGGCGGTGCTGAAGCCTCAAATATCCCACCTCTATGTTCTCTGATCTGAGTTTTGACCACACCGATAGTTGCGTAAGTTAATTCAATGTTAACTGTCCATATGAATTAATACCAATCCTTGTCCTTCACTCCTTGCATAGATAATATATACCTCCATGCTCCTTGTCACAATGCTACGTGGTCTTTTGTAATCACATGATCTGGTTTCTATTTATTGCCTCCTATTATTTGTACATAATTTAGTTACTCATAGGGAAAATCCCTTAGATACCCATCTCTGTCCATCTACTAGTTGGAAAGAAACTTGAAACATTGGAAAAAATAATGCGGTTAGTATTGTTAAGTTATGGCTATCACAATAATGGAGTAGCTAACTTTATCCAGCCCACGTCTTTATTACTGTGGGTGGCTGATGGTGGAGCAAAGTAGTCTGATGCTAGGGCAATGCCCTGGCTTGCCCGGGTTTGGCTACGCCACTGCATATCGATTTTAGATTGTAAGCGTGCATCAGAAAGGGTCTGGTGACCATTCCCATCCAGTCTTGTCCAGCCAATCCCCAGAATTTTGGAACGCTAATTGGTGCTGAATGACTATACAAGAGGTAAAGGTTATGCCATTGTGTCACAAAGCCACAAACCTTTGCAAGAACTTGGAAGGGAATTGAGAAACGGTACTTTCTGTCTAGTCTACCACCTCTACGACGCTTACAAAGACTCCCCACCACTTCCCAAGTACGTTTACTATAGGCCAGCTATAGCAAAAGTTTAGTAGTGAGGTTTGCTAACCCAGTAAAAAATGTATCGTGATAAGCCACACGAGCACTTCTCGACACTATAGAGCCGGTGTTTGTAGAGTTGTAGCTTCTAAATACCTGCAAACCATACTTAGTGTCGAGGAGTACTTGTGTAGTTTGTCACAATATTTCACCGGGTTAGCAAACCTCACTGCTAAAGTTTCTCTATAGTAAACTTATTTGGGAAGTAGTGGGGAGTCTTTGTAAGCGTCGTAGAGGTGGTATACTAGATTGAGAGTACTGTTTCACAGTTCCCTTCCAAGTTCTTGCAGAGGTTTGTGGCTTCATGACGCAACAGTGTAATCTTCACCTCTTGTATCATCATTCAGCACCAATTAACGCTCCCAAGATTCTGGAGATTAGCTGGACAAGACTGGATGGGGATGTTCACCAAACGTTTCCAATGCATACTTAAAATCTAAATCGATAAGTGTGCTTGAGGAAGGGTCTGGGGGACGAGACTAAGGAGGCCATTCAATCCACCAGTTTACCGATACTGTTGCCATCAGGGATAAGAACCAGAAATGAAAAATCTGTTGTACCGTGGAGCTGTTGTTTGCACACTAACAAAGGGAAATATGCATTTTAATATACAACTTACCAATGTTGGACACTTCCCAACAATTTCTATCAATATAACAACACTGGTTTTCAAAGATTTGAGTTATGGCTATTGGTTTAGCAGAGATGAAGGACAATATGATAGAGTATAAAGTGCTGATAGAAAGTGATAGTGAAAACCATGTTTGAGGTTCCATATACACAAGAAGTGACATACAGGAACCTGCGTGTAAGTAAATTGGCTATATACACAATTAGGCTGGTTGTTGTTAATTTTATGCAGATTAGGCTAACCAGTGTAGGTGGGTGTCTCAATATTCCAGGGCTCGAAATAATGTTTGACAATCAGCCAATTTCCAGTCAATATTGTGCAATGACTGGTTAATTTTATTGTTGTCCGGACATTGTAACTGGATAATTCAAACAGAATACTACGCTACTGCTTGAGAGCAGCCTTACAAAGGCAGCAATATTTAATTAAGCTGTTTGTTTATGATTTGTGGCCGCAAGCTTTATTTCAAGCCAAAACAGTGAGGTTTGAACACCAGTCTACTTGTACTTGTCAGCTATATATGAGTGTGCAAAATATATTTAAAATCATGTTATCCAGTGTTACCTTTGACTTGTGGGATGCATGAAGTTTCATAAAAGACTGTTGTACTGGACTAGAAACAGTGTGTTACATTATGTTATGACATGGTTACATTACTTTTGGTATGACTACATCTTTAGTAGTGAAAGCTTAAAACTGGATACCAATATATTTTTATGTTTTGACAGGACAAAATCTGTGTTTGTACTGACAGTTTGACAATACACTCAAAAAATTACTGGGAGCCCTGATATTCATTATTTATTACAATCTTACGCACACCTGATTGTGTTATTAAAGTTATCCGAATGCTCTATTAGAGTACCTCGAGTATTAATGCACCATCAACTTACTGAGAAGTGAAATGGTTAAAACCTCTTCTTTTGACATTGGGATTGGTCTCCAGCCTGTATATCTAGCCTTCCTTGCTCTATGCCTAGTTACATAAGCAAGTTAGTTTATAACAATTGAGATTATGAGATAACGATGAAAACTTGCATGATGTCATAATAATTAATGACCAAAGTTAGGCAGTGAGACATATTAATGTGGGCAGGGACTACGTATGCAGGGTAACCCATTGTGTGCACTAATCGCATAACACATGTACACTCAGTTACAAGTCACTGGATCAACATCTGCTATTAGCTGTGCTTTTCTAACTGCTAAGTTTTGTGAATCAAATATGCTCAAGTTTTTCAGGAATTTCCCAAAATTTTCACATATCATGCTGTTCAGTGTTCCCATTATGCTTACATTATGCTCCTAGGCTAGCAACATTTCTTACAATAATCATTGAACATTTTAATCAGTGATGCTCTGTTAGATTCACTACTACAGGACTGTTCTATTAGACAGTATCAATCTAAGGAGCTATATATGTACAATGCATTTAACTGCTCTGTCTTTTTCTACTGACTGCTCTACTAGAGAGTGTCTATCCATTTTCATGGAATTAAGCTCCATAGTTTGAAATATCCACCTAATATGCTAGTATTATGCTGGCATATTTGTGAAAAGTACACAGGAGAATAAATTTGGAATTTTCAACTGGAGTAGGGACCATAGCACATCGATAAAAAGTACTGAAACAAGCTGGAGTAGTGCATCATATTAAATCACAGTAAAACAGTAAGAAGTGTTATATTCCTACTGTGCATTTCCATTATGGTATCTTGAGTGCGGTAGGGATATAACACCTCTTATTCTTTTACTGTGATTTAATATCGTGCTCTACTCCAGCTTGTTTGAGTACTTTTTATCAATGTGCTATGGTCCCTACTCTAGTTGAAAGTTCCAAATTTTTTGTGTACTTGTTTGTTAACTTTTAAATAATAATTATTATGACTGGTGAACCCACTCATACTGCATTAAAGAAAGAAATGGCACCATGCGCCCCAGTTATATCAGTTGTCGTCTGAAAAGTGAAGTATCCATTACGCTTCATTGTCAGCTATGTTCAATCCGTTACACAGCAGTACAAATCAAGAACTGTTCGAAAAGCATCTCTGCAATCAAGTAGCCACTATGAAAAATACGGACAATTTCCGTTATGAAAGGAGGCTATCACGTGCTACGCCAAATCAACACTTTTTGCTGTCAGCAAAGATGAATGGGACACAAAGGAGGACACTGGTAAGTCCATGAAGAATGCATTGTACATACTGCGGTATGCCAAAAGGCACCTCTTGGGGGGCTGAAGTGACATCGAACAGTGACAAAATCAAGCCTTAGCCTTAGCCGTTGTCAAGTTTCCTTAGCTGTTGCCGTAACCTTAGCCGTTGTCAAGCCAAAATCAAGCCTTAGCCATTGTCAAGTTATGCTTGTCTGAAGGCATCAGTCAGTGTGGAACCTCTCTTAACAAGCTCCCTGGATTAAGGACACAACAGAAAAAACCTCCATAATAAAGACAAAAATTTTGGTCCCAACAGATCTGGTTAATACATTTTTTTTACCTCTGAAAGAGAAAACCTCTATATTACAGCAATAAGTGGCCAAAAATTCTGGGTCCCAAAATGTCTGTAATAGAGAGGTTCCACTGTAGAAAATAAATATTTTTTAAATTCCATAGCAACTTGTTAAAAGCATTTTGGGTCGATTTGAAGGCCTAACCAATACTGCGTCATCATTGTCTGGGAAATGGTTTTTGGGTGAGGTTTTTCATGGGCCACGCCCACTTCTTTGTGGTCCTTACTATACAGTACGATAGTATGATGTGTTTCTCTTTATTGCCAGTGTACCAAATCCTCATAATCACTTACCTTTTCTAAAATTTGCCATACCTACAAATTAATTATGTGTATCTTGTGTTAGACATTCTGTGATATGTAGAAATTGTATGTTGTGGGGTATGTGTTTCTCTGCCAAGGAGTAGTGGCCATAGCGGGATACAAATTGATAACTAGCATACGAGTAGCTATGAAAAATATTCCATAAATGACTAAATTTAATGAATTCACCAAACAGTCATATAAAATGATTGTATTCCACAATTCCGTTATTTCCTATTTTGTGTTTTACAAACTCCCACAAATGGGAGTTGGCGAGCACCTTCAGTCAAACTTTGTTATTTTACACTATGTACTTGCAACTATCACACATCACTATCCCCCTTGGGCGTAGGTGGGGGAATTGACACAAACCTGTTGTCCCACACCATGAAGAATTTGACAACTGTTCATTAACACCAAAGTACTGTACTTTGTGTTATATATACAATGTCACATCTCCATATTACAACTGGGGCTTATGGTGGGGAATTCGACATGGTAGGTTTTCCCCTACTATGGGACATTTTACATTCAGGTGTGTTAAATTCCACCATAGCCCCATGTATTCCTGAGGGGTGCTAGGTAGTGGGGCAATACATTTGATAGTCACATTAAATGTTAAGTAAGATGCATATAATAATTATGGGTTATTTACCATTTTTAATTTGTTACAGTTGTTAGAATCTTAATACAGCCCATCATTAGCCATGTTGTAGAAGTGATGAAAATGATTATCATTAGCGAAAGGATTTTGATAATCCAACAAAAGTAATTCCTAAACACATAATTATATGGTATAGCCACATAACATGCTATATGTCTTCGCATCATATATGTCCTCTTCCTACATCCTTATTTCAATGTAGAGAAAGGAATAACAGAGTAAGTCTTATGGCACTTGTTCTTGTCATCCAAACCTAAACTAACATCCTATCCATATACTGGCCTGACCCTCAACAGTTACTAGTAAGAGTATTCCTAGCAGCTGTGGTCCCCACCAGCTGGATATCACCAGTGGGTGTGGTAACCCGTACAAGTTGTAATGAAGTGATATTGGAGTGTATTAGTGTGTAGTAGCTGATTATGTTGCACTGGTAGTGATGTCATCACTGACCATATTAGTGAACTGATGTTCTATTTCTCGTAATTGGACCGCATGTGATCCAGACAGTCCAGCCAATCAGGAGTAGTATAAACATGTTGTGATGGTTAGTACACAAACTATTGAATTCTGTTGAGAACACTTCTCTAATGAGAACACTGTTAGTATCCCAGATCATGTTGTGATAATGGTCACCAGAGACCACAGTGCGTTACGACACAATAAATACTTTCACCCCAACAATTAGATAATCAGTTATATTAACACAACAATACTAATAACTAGTAATGGAGTATAATAGAGTTCAGTACAGTATAGTTACTAATGGTTAGTTATGTACAATATGTCCTATCTCCACTATAGGTAGGGAAGATGACATGGCTGCTTCAACACCCACTCCACCACCGATACCTCCAACAACAATTATAGTGTTACTGTTGATGGTTGCTACTCCAACAAAAGACCTGGCAGTAGTAAGATTGTCAACTTGTATCCATGACTTCTTTGAAGTGTCATACAGACTAATATCTGATGTGGCAACACCTTTAACATCATCACCACCGATGATCAGAGGAGGGTTGGAGGATGGTACTGTAGTAGTGAAGTGATGTGGAGCTGGTGACAGTTTCTTCCACTGACTGGCTACTTGATCTGATGATGAAGTGATGGTGGATACTGGTAACTGGAGTGATCTAGTGGAACGACCTCCATCAGTACTATATCCCACTATGAGTAGGTGTTCTCCTGCAATTGTGGGTTTGATGTTCCACATTGGGACAGGTAGTTTAGTAGACACTTCTCTCCATGGTGATATCTGTTGCCAGTTCATTGTCTCAATACTGTCAAGGTACTTGCGTGACTCATCCTGTCCACCCATAACCATCAAGTGATCACCATGGACTACAACACCTGGCTTGAATCTTTCATGGATCATACCTGGATATGTTTGTGACCAACTGTTAGTGTCTCTGTTATAGGTGGAGACTTTGTTGTGATACTTTCGGGTAACTGAGTCACTACCACCAAATATGGACAATCTATTATCCACCGCACACAGTACTCCAAATCGATGACCAGGTGGAGGGAGGATATTCCATTGGTCAGTTGTGATATTGTACTGGTACACATTGTTATGTGTCTCATCCTCAGGAGCACCACCAGCAGTGACATAGACATTGTTATCATCCACTACAACAGAGGCAGCATACAGACTTCTTGGAAGATCTGAACACTTATCCCACTTGAGGTGATATTGTTTAGTCTGTAAAGCCTCCACCAAAGGAGGTGACTCCTAAGGGAGGAAATTGTGTGTTAGTGTGGATCACATGATCTCCCTCAATAATCTAACCCCCCTTGATAGTTGGTAATCAGTGTAATGGTTTAGTGTCTGAGGTTGTTTAGATTACTGAGAGTTACCATAGTAACTGTGTTGGCTACCATTATTATTCTTGAGTCATTTTATTATAGGAATGCTACCAAATGTATATGAAGGAAATATTTAGTGACGTGTTAAGACAAGAACTACATTATGAAAGCAGCTAGTTTACTATATCAAGTAAATCTAATGGTTAGTATAGACATTACTGAAAGGTTACCATGGTTGCAGTAGTTACCATGGATACAAGATCACTTGTATATCATTAGTTTACCCACTGTTCAAGTCATAATGAAGTGCAGCGTCAACTACTGTGTTTCGTACCCAAGAACATGCTAGTGTATAAGTATCATAGTTAGCTATAGTACACACGAGTTTACATCAGTTATATGTGGTTATGTAGGTGTTCTACATACAACTAGTATGGAGAATCATTTAAGTTGCTGTTGTTCAAACACTATGGAAGCCACAATCACGGATTACTATGTGATTCTTACCAGAACAACATCTGTCCGTAAGTGATAGAGTGTTAAATCCATATGAGTTGTACATAATGTGTGTAGTAAGCATTGTACATGTGTCAACAACAGTGATGGAGCTCGTGTGGGTGTGGATGTGTATACATGCATGTGTGTCTGAATGTTTTGGTATGTGAGAGTCTGTTGGCAATCTGTTAAGCTCGGTTACATGTAGGGGCTCAGATGGTTGGGTCATTTTGTACATGTAAAAGGATTCTATTTGGATGGCTGTCTCAGACACAACATGTCCATTGTGTGAAGCTGTAAGATGGCATGATAAAGTTAAGCAGTTAAATATGATTTTAAGAGCTTTTCCATTCACACAGTTGGCTTTTACAAATAAAGGAATCTCTCAACCAAACCAATCATTGTCAGCCATGTTGGGGATGGGTAGTTATACACTTGTGCCGATATGTCTTGTACTCTCTTGAAAGACTACCGGAAAGTGTTGCAATGAAAAGGGCTGGACTGAGACTGTGGTCCAGCCAGCAAATTTTCTAATCCTTTAGTAATTAACTGTTTCCGCAAACATCTGTCTTGAGCTTGATGGTACTTCCGAGTGTGTATGTGTGCGTGCGTACGTGCATGCGTGTGTGTGAGAGGCAGCATATCCAAGCGGCCAGAGCATTGGCTTGGTCCAGGTTCAACACCCAGTTGTACCAAATTGGTGTTGTTGTTCCCTTGAGCAAGAAGCCTTACTCACATTGCTCCAGTCTACCAAGCGGACCTGGTGTCAACTGGGGAAACAGCTCGCCCATCTGTAACATCAATCAGTAACTGGTGTAAACTGGGGGAGCAAATGTTAACTGTTCATGTCTCACATAGTGAGTGAAGGTCCAGGTGGGAATTCAGGTGCCCACTTCTTCACCTGTGAGACATGACGTGGGTTACTAGTCCTGCCCCAGGAGGATTTGACCTGAATATCGCACAGGTGTCCCAGTGCCGGTCCACTGGGTAGGTGTGACTGTACTAGCACAGCAGCTGAAGGCATGTGTGTTGCTCTGATTTTTATAAAGTTATCACTTGAACACTGAAATGTAACTGGACTAATTACTAGTATAAGTTTACTTTGCACTTATAAGAGTGCCAAATCATATTAATACTGAAATAATCATCCATTCACAATACTTGGCAAGCATTATACATGTAGTTGTATGTGTAGCTAGCACAAGGATCTTTGTGGATTTTATGAGGTTTTTAAAACATAAAGATCTGAGGGTGTGGTCTCGAGCTGACTTAGATAACCAGGTGATTTACATACATGGGAATATAGGAGTAGACACTGTGCGATTGGATTGTTTGTCATTTTAAAATTGTCACAATAAGTGTGGAAGACTGAACATGTTTTTGTTGAAGACCTGGGGAAAGCTCACACCTTACTGCTGCTTCCTCACTTAAATCACAGTGTATGTGCAGATAGTGTCACAAGTTGACTAGGAAATTAATGAGTTGCAGCTTAAGTTGATCATGATGGTGATGAGTAGTCAGAAGTTGTTGCTTATAGCAACACAACAGTATGCATGTTGTTGAGTACAGACCACACCCACATATGTAAATTAACCATTCTATAAGGAAGCTTAGCCACTAAAATCCTCCAATAGTTTAGTAGAAAACAAAAGACATGTAAAACACTCTAGAAAACAGATGCGTATATACTAAATAGAATTTTCCGGTGATACCTCTGGATTAGTCCATTCACCATAACAAACGTAGCTGCAATATTACTCCCAAAAATCGAATTCTTTTAGGCATGCCTTGTAAAATGAATGGAGTGGTTAAACTCCTGTTGGCGATACCCAAAATGATATCAATGCATCGTTACTTCTGTTATGTCTTTATTTGGCAAACTATTTAAGTACTATATATAAGACAATGGAGGAACTGTGCACTTCTGGAATATGTCCACAACTTTTAATTGGCTTAGTACAGGTTTTGTATGGCTTCAGCATGAAATTTGTAAGGCTTGATACAAGCAAACTATTGCCACAAAGTGCATAACCGAAATCAATTAAGCATTTTGTTCTCTACAAACAGGACCTCTCTGGGAAGCATGTCGCACAAGTTCCAAGTTTAGCCCTTCAGAGTGAATACTTTGTAAATTCCTTTGTACTTGGCTCAATAATGCTGGATTTGCTATTTACCTGATTGTCTATTGTGTGGAGCTACTTTTCTTTTCTGTTCACATGTTAGTTCTGCCCATATTTTACACAAAGATTTGAAATGGATTTTTTTAAATTCATCATTACCGGGTAGAGGCAGGTATCAAAAATCAACTTCTGCAAAAATGAAGCTTATTTATAAATACTTACCCATCTAAAGCATGACAGTCGTATCATAAAAACCAGCCAGTTATTTACGACTGTTGTGGGACCTGTAACAATAGTGCGTGGTGCACTTGTACTAACCACCTTATTATAATAAGTGTATACCAAGCAGTAATTGACAATAGTGGAAAAGTTGTTTACTGTGCATAGCATTCACGAACATTGAAGTAGAACTGAGAAACAGTGGTTGAAGTCTAGTTGATGGTGAACGCTTTTATTTTGTTTGTGGCCTTTATTAAAGCCGTTTGTTACTGACAGCACCCAAAGATATGGAACTATGGTTGGATGTGTCAGTCACCCTTATTGAAAATACTCCTGTATTCTCTCTCTTCCCAAGATTTTCTGGTAATACCTTTGTCACAAAGGTGTGTGAAGGCCATGTGATTATTATAATGTTCTTCAAATGCTGTTTGTAGCATTTCGTATGAAACATTCACCTGTTTCAAACATTTTGCCGTAGCAAGAGAGCAGTATTGTCCCAGAACAGCATACTCTTGTCATTGTAACCAGATTTTCATATTCATGCAGCAACTACTTGGGCTTTGTTACAAATTATCAAATGTGTAAGGAGTGGTGACACTGTCACAGGTGGGGTTTAAGAAATGTGGTGGTGAAAATCCTCTTCATCTGACATCTGCCAAAACTCAGGGAGCTTTATGAAAGGCGATGAAAAAAGGTAATATCCAGTACATTAAAAATACTGTAGCCATGTTTCACCATTGTATATCTCCTCAGGGAAAAACTTGTTGTATATCCTCTCCAAGACTAGACTGTTATCCTTCTGCTATTCATCAAACAGTGGACCATTGCACTGTATCAGCCAAGGTAATCAAGCATCTTTATAATTTCTGTGCTGTCAGAATCCATGTACCTTGGAGATGGACTGCTAATATCAGGTGTATTTAGTGGCACATCTGAGAAATCCAAAGCATTATCCCTTGAGTGAGTTGAGATAATTTTTTAAATTATTTATGTACTACATAACAGTTTACCTTATGCCTGATGTGTTCAATTCACTGTTTGTATGCTGGATGAATATGGGAATATCTCACATGGTGTACCAGCTGCCATTGTGATGGATGATACAGGTATACTCACATTCAGTCATGATCATGTGTGATGACATACCAAATACATGCAGTGTTTTACCATGTAGGTATCTTGATAGTGGAAGCATTGGTTTCTTCCAAATGAATTTCACTGCAGTGTAAGTTCTTACCATATTTACAGGCTATTTTTATACAATTTTTACGTACTGTGCAGATGTTCAGCTGTCATGCTACTCTCAGAGATGAAATTCTGCAGCTCTTGTGCTACTATTCATTTTTAAAAACTAAATTGAAGTTGAAATTATCTTATTTTTCTTGCACACTGACTTTGGCTTCGTATTTGAACTTCCAGTAAAGCTTTGCTACCAAACATTTTGTGAAGACACATAGTTGATGTTATGTAATGTGGTTTACACAAGACAGGATGTAGTGGTCAACCACAGAAACAATTAGCACTAAGTAATGCATACATTGTTGAAGCCTTATGAAGAGCCACCTTAGGACACGAAAAGTTGTATGTTTCTGGTTCCCTTCCTGGTCTCTCTCTCTCTCTCTCTTTTTTTTTTTTTTCCTGAATGAATTGCACATCATGCAATATTTTATATCTGTTGAAAGGTTTTCACATCTTATAAACACTCTTTTCTTATAAACATACACTACATGGGGTACTTTGAGATAATAAGTCACTCTCTAGAGTTCCAATGGATACACATACATGAAATTGACAAGGAGAAATATCCTGACTGCCTGGCAGACTCCTGTGAGCATTCAAACGTTAATTGGATGGCTGCAGGTTTGAGGCCGCCCAGATCCAGTCATGGATTTTTTCTCCTTTCTACACCTTTTCAAACATACTTTCTGTAACAACTTTAAACAGGCTGTAGGACCAGGTGTCCTACAGACCTTCAGCACTTGTGCTGTAAAGCCTTAATAAATAAAACTATAATTCCATGTACTGCTATGTCAAATGTAGTGTACCACATCAAAGAGTTGCAAAAAAAAAGCCTGGTCACCTGGGGAACTGATAGGACCAGAAACATGTAATATACCTTTACACTAGTAGGTGCACTTCTGCTACCCACACCAGTAAGTCTGTTAGCGTACCCATTTCAAATATTTGTTCAGTGTAAAATAACTATCTTTAAATGTGACCCAGTCTGGGAAAACCGGTCTTATCACCTATTTAAAAGTATTGAGAAATGCCGGTTTTAAGTATTTAGTGTGTTGTAGCTCACCAATGGTTGAAGCTCAGGGCCGTAGCCAGACTTTTATCTGGGTAGGTTCTTTTAGAAGAAAAGTGGACCTTTTTATATGAAATGATTCAGATTATATTATGGTGTGCGCACCCAGCATGCAAAGCATGCTGAAACTAGGGGGCTCCCCCATGGAAATTTTTTGAAAATAGATACTAAAAGGTTTAATTTAGTGGCATTTCAGTCAATAAAAATAACAATTTTTAAGCTAAGCTGAATACCAGCTGCATGGATGATATCTGGAAAAATATCTCTACTACTGTAATTATACCATCTGCACATGCATGTGTCTAAATATAATATATTGGAATGTCACAGTGAATAAGAATGGGAAAGATTGAGCACTCCGCCATGATCACAGGGGCAGTGTAGCAGAACAAAAGGTGTCTTAAGCAATGAAATTTACACATTGTATGGAGTTGAAGCATGGATCAATGCTATTCATGGGCTCTGCACGGAGGGGCTTGTCCACCAAAATCTTATTTGAATGAAAGGTTGGTTTAGACAATCTACATGTATGCAAATCAAGTAGCTTTTAAAAGAAAATGTAATTGTGACTGTTCTATTAGAGTGATTGACTGCTCTATTAGAGTATCTTGATCTTGAATTGCATTTAATACAAGCACTGAATGAGTTACTTGGAGCACTTAATTTAGCTTCTTATTAGTGGTATCTAGTAAACTGTAGCTAATGGACTTTTGCTCCTGAAAATTTGGACTTGTATACTAAAATTGTGGACCTTTTGGTTAAATTATGGAACTATTAGCTAAAATTGTGGACCTTTTTTCCAAGAGGGCGGTTCTTCAGAACCCCCCTGGCTACGGGCCTGAAGCTGTGTGTACCAAATTTTCACACGTTTTACACCAATTCCTTACCTTCCAGAGCATCCACTGTGCAAATAGCCAACAACTAAGTTTTCCCCCATTTTAAATAGTTTTTGAACCAAGGTTGACTGTATCAGGCGAGCTCCAAACGGGGAGGGAGGCGGGGGCTCAGAAGGAGGGAAAGAGGCTGTTCAAGAAAATTGAAAAGGAAGGCGTAGGGATGAACTAGGCCAAGTCAGGTCTCAAAACTGGCTAAAACAAAAGGAAATTGTATTTATTGAACACCACAGAGCTGTACAGCCACATACAGCCATCCCCTGGCTGACTGGAGCTCCATTAGGCCCCACACCGCATGTACGGAATCACCACTGGGCTTGGGAAAAGCAGCCAGCAAAACCAGACCACTCAAATCTAGCTGATTTTGATTGTGAAATTAGATAGTTTATTCATGTAGCTTTGTGTTCTGGGTGAAAAATCGAATCCACTGACATGGGCGATAAGACCAGTTGTTCCCAGACTGGATCACATATCAAGATTGAGGGGATGCTTGATCATGCTTGATCATGCTTCCTCAGTAATCCAAATTCATGCACAGCTCTTCATCGGCCATACCCAACATTGACAGTTAACACCGATTTGACCTTCATAGAGACTGTTTATGCATAACTGCATACAGCAGGATCATGCAGTTACAGTATAACACAATAGCTAGTTATGTGTCAAGGTGGTCACCGGTGAATGGTACGTGCTATGCATAAAAGCATAAAAGTGATTTACTGGTTATAGCTCATGTCAAAAAACAATCTGTGTGATAATTACTTGTATTAAACTACATGCAATGACTATTCCAGTATCATATTTATACATATATACCATATGAAATTAGTAGACACAAATGGAACACAGTCTATCTACATTTAATTGTACAAATGTAAGGAACAATTATAAAATTTAGGGATCATGGAAATAAAAGCAATGAAACAAGGAAGGTCATCTATACCTGCAGCTATACTAGTGGAGTTCACTTCAGTCATAGCCATGACTGAAGATGTCCACTATATAGCTGCAAGTGTAGATGACCTTCCTTGTTTCATTGCTTTTATTTCCATGATCCCTACTTAAATACAAATTTCTATTTTTTCGTATACTTGTTTGTTTACATTAAGATACCATAATGAAAATGCACAGTAGGGATATAACACTTCTTATTGTTTTACTGTAATATAATATCGTGCACTACTCCAGCTTGTTTCAGTACTTTTTATTGAGGTGCTAGGTCCCTACTCTAGTTGAAAATTCCAAATTTTTTGTGCACTTGCATATCTAACATTGTTACCATTTTGGCCATGTAAAAGATTGTAAAGTCTTAAAAGCTGTTATAAAAGCCATTAATAGCTGAAACACCATCAACATGACAGAAGCACTTAGTATGACTGAAGATGCTACATGCCAGAGTGACAGCTGGTTGCCTACATGTGCAATGGTTCCTACTCTAATTGAAAATTCCTAATTCTTTTGTGTACTTGTTTCTTAACTTTTTTATAAAATAAAATTATTATGACTGGTGAATCCACACATACTGCATCAAAAGAAAGAAATAGCGCTGCATGCCCCAGCTACCAATTACCGTCAAGTATCTTGGCACCTTTGATTGCAGAGGTGCTTTTTGAACAGTTCTTGATTCATAATGCTGTGTAACAGGTTAAACATGGCTGACAACAAAGTGTAATGGATTATGAAAAACGAACAATTTCCATTACAAAGGAAAGCCATCACATGCTAGCGTAAAATTGACACTTTTCACTGTCAGCCAAGATGAATGGGACACAAAGGAGGTCCATGAAGAATGAATTGTATGTACTGTGTGCCAAAAGGCACGTGTCCGGTTGAAGCACTGTTGAACAATGAAAAAATCAAGCCCGTAGCCTTATCCATTATCGAATTATGCTTGTCTGAAAGTATCAGTCAGTCAGTCAGTAGAAAACTCCATGTATTAAGTTTTTCTGTGACAACTTGTTGAAAGCGTTTCGGGTCAATCTGAAAGCTTGTTTGGGCTTATACTGCCTCATCGTTGTCAGGGAAAATTGAGGCTGGTATTTAGGTGATGCTTTTCGTGGGCCATGCCCAAACTTTTGTGGTCCTTACTATACAGTACTGTCATATTGTATGATAGTACTAGGTGATTATTGCTACTACAAGAATATACAACTAACAAAGGAATCTGTTTTCTCCAACCGCCTATATACAACTGTGTCCCTCCCCTTGTCAACCTCATAGATCTACCCCTAATCAGTGACTACATATATAAAGCTATCTGTCCGCCCATCACGCCATTTACTCATCAAACTCAGTGTGAATCGACACAATCAGTGCTGATAATCAAGCACTCATCATCTGGCTACACTAAGATTATTATCAAGAGTTCATGCATGCTTCCGTCCGTTCTCTACAGTGCATAGAAGGTCATGGTGTAGAGAAAACTTGAGCAACATTCCTTTGTAAACCACAGCACAAACGGTAAGAATACCTGACTAGCGTGTAGGGTTCAAATCTACATGTTGGCAATGTTTTTTTTCTCTTTCTACCCAGTACCTTTTCGTGTACACCATTTAAAACTCAACTTTAGTCCATGGTATCTTGGCATCCAAAGCACATATCGACATGGGATTTTAGCAAAATTAAACACCCATCATCTGGCAACTAGAGCGTTGTTGTAGCAAATCAATACATGGTTTGTCCTTTATAGGGTGATAAAGGCACCGGTGTAGAGAAAGATCACTGAAAAGTTGAGCTACATTTCATCAATAACCCCCAAACAACTGTGGCAATTCAAGTTATTAATAACCAACCTGAGTTCAATCCCCGGCTAAGTCATGACTTATTTTCATTTTTGGGACCTTTTTGATGCAAAGAGGTATATGTGTCACTACAACATTAAAACTGAAAGTGCATAGCATAGGACAATTTCCAAGCCTTTGCTCGCCATGCAGTAACTATAATTGCAAAATTGTGTTGGTTTTTAAATTATGCACAAGTTAATTTCTCTTTATTGACAGTAAGGTAAACATAACTGTACCATCTGTGCTGTATATACAGTTGCCTTGACTCATTGGATAATTGAACTACATTCCTGTCAGAACCACAAACAAACAACTTTGGTGTGTTGCATCATTAACTTCAGCAAGAAAACCTCCTACTTTTTAAAAAGTGATATCACCATGCACTCTAATAGCAACATGATGTTTAACAAGTACACAAAACTTTGGAATTTTCAACTACAGTAGGGACCATAGCACATTGATAAAAAGTACTGAAACAAGCTGGAGTAGTGCACAATATTAAATCACAGTAAAACAATAATTAAGTGTTGTGTCCCTACTGTACATTTCCATTATGGTATCTTGAACACAGCAGGGATATAACACTTCTTATTGTTTTACTGTGACTTAATATTGTGCACTACTCCAACTTGTTTCAGAGCTTTTTATCGATGTGCTATGGTCCCTACTATAGTGGAAAATTCTAAATCTTTTGTGCACTTGTTTGTTAACATTTTTTGTAAATATTTATTATGACTGGTGAACCCACACATACCACATATGAAATGGCAGTGTGCCCAGGCTATATCAATTATAGTAATATTCATTATGCTTCATTGTCAGCTATGTTCAGCCTGTTACACAGCATTATGAATCAAGAACTGTTCGAAAAGCACCTCTGCATATCACACATATCAAAAGAAATGGCACCACACTCCCCAGTTATATCAATTATTGTCTGAAAAGTGAAGAATCCATTACGCTTCGGTGTTGGCTATGTTCAACCCATTATACAGCAATACGAATCGAGAACTGTTCGAAAAGCACCTCTGCAATCAAAGTAGCCACTATGAAAAATACGGATGGTTTCCATTTCGAAGGGAAGCTTATCACGTGCTACCACTAAATCGACACTTTTCACTGTCAGCAAAGATGAATGGGACACAAAGGAGGACACTGGTAAGTCCATGAAGAATGCATTTTATGTACTGCAGTATACCAAAAGGTACCTCTCAGGATGAAGCAATGCTAAACAGTGAAAAAATCAAACCTGTAGCTGTAGTCATTATCGAGTTACACTTGTCTGAAGGCATCAGTCAGTTACTTACTGATGCCTTACAGAATTTTTTTAAAAATTCCATGGCAACTTGCTGAAAGTGTTTCGGATCAAACTGAAACCTTTTTTGGGCTTAGTTTTACCTAACCAACACTGCCTCATCATTGTCTGGGAAATTTTAGGCTGGCTTTTGGGTGATGTTATTTCGTGGGCCACTTCTACTCCTTTGTGGTCCCTACTATACAGTACTATCGTACTGTATGATGCTTGGTCCTGTTCCCAGCATTATCATGTATAATGTTGAGATGGTCCTGCATGTAGGGCAGGTACCAACATTATAAATGTAGTCTGTACTATTCCTTACCATATTAGGAGTTGTCACTCGAGCTCCTTTAAATTGGCTGGTTAATTTTTGCACCTCCAACTGGGTGGCCTGTAGGCAGGATACATACAATCAATGGAGTGTGTAATTGTACATGTGTAAGAAACAGATGACATCATACACATCAGGTATGAGATGTATACATATGCACATGGACAAACATTGTAGTAAGTATGATAGGAAATAAAGCACCACACGTGCAGCCAAGATACCAATATATAACACAGAGCAAGGCAGTCAGTTGGTTAGCAAAAAACTAACTCAATTGATTTTCATAGAAATTTGTTGGAAGGGTTTGTGCCAAGCTGTTATAAAGGAAAAGAGAAGCTGATTTTTTCATAATATTTTTGGGCGAAAAAACTAAACCTACATGATCCCTATCATACAGTACCATTGTATGTATGATAACTTGTAAATGATTTATAGTGGCACATGAAAATAGTTTGCACCTTACAACCAAATTCATTTTCTTCAACATTCCAAAATTGGATGACCAAAAATAGCCTAATACATTTTGCAGACTGGACTCACAAACTGAGCTGGAAACAGTCCCTTAACGATAATCTAGGCAATATATGCGACCATCTCAGCAAAAACCCGACTTGTTCGCACAAGCATGCGTATTGAGAAAAACAAAATTTCAAAATAATTCATAAAATTACAGATGCTACAAGAAAAAATATGCAAGTTTTTATTGGGAAAGAAATCAATCAAAACTATATACCATCTTATTCGCCTGTTCATGGAGAGTTCAAAAATCTTTGTTTCGTTATGGTGTCACGTGCGTTTATTTACGATACGGTAAACGTAAACAAGATCGTCATAATTTCTTCTACTAAACTGCCTTCATACCCATATATGCAAGTGACTACAGGGCTAACACTATAACTTGGCTGATGTGCTAATCCGTGGTGATCATTTTAAGCCAAATTCCAACATCGTACACTGATCCAAATGGAAGTTATGGCTGTGAATGTAAGTGCCTGTAGTGTATTTTCAGTATAGTCCGCTGTACAAATCAATAATTATCTTGCTCTTCCTACTGTCTAGCGCCATAATTCCAAAACTACTCACCACAGAGTTAGTGATCCATTCCTTGGACACTGCAAATAATGCTGAGAAAAAATTTTGAATTGTGCAAACAAGTCGGGTTTTTGCTGAGACGGTCACATATAGTGCTTGTGATGCTGACAAGCTACAACTGCTGTAAGTCTGAAGGTCACACATGCACTAAGCTATTAGAATAATGTATGTCAGTAGTTGAGCTATAGCTCTGTAGGATGGTACACAAATGAAGCTTATGCAAAAATGAAGCTTATTTATAAATACTTACCCATCTAAAGCTTGACAGTCGTATCATAAAAACCAGCCAGTTATTTACGACTGTTGTGGGACCTGTAACAATAGTGCGTGGTGCACTTGTACTAACCACCTTATTATAATAAGTGTATACCAAGCAGTAATTGACAATAGTGGAAAAGTTGTTTACTGTGCATAGCATTCACGAACATTGAAGTAGAACTGAGAAACAGTGGTTGAAGTCTAGTTGATGGTGAACGCTTTTATTTTGTTTGTGGCCTTTATTAAAGCCGTTTGTTACTGACAGCACCCAAAGATATGGAACTATGGTTGGATGTGTCAGTCACCCTTATTGAAAATACTCCTGTATTCTCTCTCTTCCCAAGATTTTCTGGTAATACCTTTGTCACAAAGGTGTGTGAAGGCCATGTGATTATTATAATGTTCTTCAAATGCTGTTTGTAGTATTTCGTATGAAACATTCACCTGTTTCAAACATTTTGCCATAGCAAGAGAGCAGTATTGTCCCAGAACAGCATACTCTGTCATTGTAACCAGATTTTCATATTCATGCAGCAACTACTTGGGCTTTGTTACAAATTGTCAAATGTGTAAGGAGTGGTGACATTGTCACAGGTGGGGTTTAAGAAATGCGGTGGTGAAAATCCTCTTCATCTGACATCTGCCAAAACTCAGGGAGCTTTATGAAAGGCGATGAAAAAAGGTAATATTCAATATGTACATTAAAAATACTGTAGCCATGTTTCACCATTGTATGTTTCCTCAGGGAAAAACTTGTTATATATCCTCTCCAAGGCTAGACTGTTATCCTTCTGCCATTCATCAAACAGTGAACCATTGCACTGTATCAGCCAAGATAATCAAGCATCTTTATGATTATTACAAAAGTGTTAATCACTATTTGCCTTTTTATTAACATCAAATAGTGTGTTAGCAAAGTACAAATTGAAGTTGTGGAAGAAAGTTGAATGGGCCCACCATTTCATTTCCATCACAAGAAAAATGAAATCATATGAAAACACATTATGAGCTACCAATATTATACAAAGCTAGTGATGCTACACATGTAGACACACAACTTACCGTCCATGTGACAAACCGTGTGAATACCGTAGTGAAGTCTGGCTGGTTGTTCAGATCAACAGCTCTGATACCACATGTCTTGAAAGAAAATGCAAAAATGTTGGCAGACGTATGACACAGACTGGAGAACTCTGGGGTGGCAATGTGTACCCCCTCTGGTGCAAATACCACCGGTGCCATCTCAATAATGTGATCTGCCTCCAGTGGTCTCACAGTCATAGAGGAACATCAATGGCTCCCCTGTGTCAAAAGAAGTTTCTAACAGGTGGTGACTATTATCAGGTGTGGTCACTAGGGGTGGCTCACCAATATCAACATCGAGTGGAGAAGTCTCTAATAAATAGGAGCTGTTAATATCCTCGTCAACCAAACCATTAGTGGAGCTTGATGTTTCCCCATTGTATTCTATTGCAGGGCCGGTGTAAGCACTACGGCCACTGCCGTAGCAGATTTTCACAGCCCAAGCCAGTCATGTGAGCGCATGCCTAGTTAAGCTAATATAGCTATACATTAATATTAATAAGGTAGCTCCGTATAGTAGTTACGTCATCATGACATACCTGTACACTAATTTATATGTTTCTAGACAGACACCAACCATTCTAACCTTTAATGCAGTAAAAGGATGTGCAACCGACTTCACGTTACCACTTGCTTATCCTCTATTATATTCGTGCGTCTAATGATCGAAGTACATGATGACCAGTGCGGTGGACGTTCTTCCAGTTCTGCTGAAAGGTAGGTTATTATTATTATTATTAGGGGTACAGGTAAGAAGGCAAAACCTGTAAAAACCTGATCGATTGTATAAACGAAATTAGACTTTACAACATATACGTAGAAAGGTAGTGTGACAGCTAGGGAAGTTACACAAGTCAGTGTATGTATGAAGCAATATCTTAAAATCAACTCTTGTAAAGTGCTAAAAGTGCTTCAGAATGTGGTTTACAAACACTAAAAGTTTGAAATTTTCCTGGGGGGGGGCATGCCCCAGACCCCCCTAGAGGGGCATGCTTCGCGGCACAGTCACTCATCGTGCTTCGCACACTCATCACAATCCCTGAATCAAAACCTGGCTTGTTGCCTGACCAGCCACTATAGTATGTTCACGTTGAGCTGAATCCTCAGAAACATTTAATAACTCATGGATGCAATTACACACGATCTTGAAATTTGGCTCATTTGTAGCTAGTACTGCTTGACCCGCTAAAAATATTTCAAAATGTTTTTGTTCAAATGTTTGACATAATATTTACAGAAAATCAAAATTTTCACAATACATTTCCTATGTAGAAGCCATATAAGCACAGTTTCCATTACAACCCTTTCTCGAACTTGTAATGGAGCCAAACCGTACGTGTCTATTGTTGACACCTTTGCTGTTACCAATAATCATCTGGTTGGCTGAAACGTTAACTCTGTTGAGAAAAATCCACTTTTTATTTTTAGCTGTTTTTCAGGATTCAGCTCAACGTGAACATACTATAAGAGCTTCCATCGGCCCTGTATTGTGTCCAACTCTAGTGCTGTGTCACAGTTGTTACGATGTCAAATTCATTCATCATCACAGATATTCATGGTGTTTGTTAGCCTTCTGTTTTAAGCTGTTCCTACTTATTAACCATTATTAATGATACTTCTCAAAAGCTTCTTAGGGATTTAAAATATTTGTCTATTATGCATATGTATATACAAGTATAAGGAAAAATAGTTCCATTAGAAATAAATGAAAGAGAAATAGGAAGGTCGCCTATACCTGTAGATATACTAGTGGACATTGTTAATCCCTAAATATACCCATGACTGAATTAGGGATTAAACGTCCACTAGTATATCTACAGGTGTAGGCAACCTCCCTTGTTTCCCTACTTTTTATCAAACTGAAAATTCCTAATTTTTCTTTATACTTGTTTGTTTGCTTTTTTGGACCATTATTATGACTGATGAACCACACTTACCTTAATTATGTTCAGCCGCTACAAACAAATAACAGTAGGAAAAGCACCTCTGCAATCAATCCAGTCACCATTAAAAATATGGACGATTTGTGAGCCCCAACTACTAGAAATTGAAGTGGCTATTACACTTTGCTTTCACCTACTTCAGCCCGTTACACAGTGTTACAAACAAAAAACAGTACAGGAAGCATCTCTGCAATCAATCCAGTTGCCACAGAAAATATGGGCAATAAGCAAACCAACACAACACAGGGAAGCCACATTATGCTATAACCACAAATGATACCTTGTGTTGTCAATGAAAAGAACTGGAACACAAAAGGGGACAAAGGCAAGTTCATGATGCATGTATTGTATGTACTGTGATTGGTGAAAAGGCACATCTCGGGCTAAAGCAACGTCAAACAGTGAAGAAATCAAGCCTGTAGCCTTATCCATTGTCAAGTTATGCTTGGCTAGAGGAATTAGTTAGTCGGCAAGTGTAAAATTCTGTTAAATAGAAAATTTTTAAATTCCTTAAAAACTTTTGGAAGGGTTTGGGATTGGTCTGAAGACATTTTTGGGCTTAGCTGTGCCTAATCAATGCTGCCAAGCTGTCATGAAGGGAAATTGAGGCTGGTTTTAGGCAATATTTTTGGCTGAAAAACCCCAGTTCTTTATCCCCAATATACAGTACTACCGTACTGTATGATACTAATATGAAAGGATCTATCATAATAGTAGTGTTTATTTCCTTTTATTTCAGATACGTCTCTGTATGCTGCTAAATTTTCAGTGTGTGTGTGTGTGTGTGTGTGTGTGCGTGCATGCGTGCTCCTTCATGACAGCTATCACTGCAGACTGAGGGTTGTCAACACTCATACTCCATAAACGAACCAATTTCCACAGTGGCTCAATGTTCAATAAACAAACACAACAGGTGGACAGCTGCAATCATAAGCTCTGTACCTTGTGACAAATTATCATGTTTGTTTTACAGTTGTAGTGAGTGCATGATGGAGATCAATTCTCTTTCTATGATACATCAGGGTAAGACTATAGAAACCCTCGATACTGTTTGTTGTAACCTGACCAACACTACTGATGTATGGTCGCAAACCATTAGCCTGCTATGTGCAATTTAGGAGGTGTTCTGTTTAAGATGTACCATCTTCTGCTTGGTACAGTATATAATAGTAGACACATGGCAGTGGTGGATGAGGGGTTGCCCTTATCAACAAAAAAAACTTAAAACAAGATCGAGATACTCTAATATCAAATACTCTAATACAACAGTCACCACATGTAACACTATCAAGAATCCTCCACAATTCCTGACTATACATGAAAACTGATATCTTAAAACACCATCTGATGGTACATTTAACCACTAATAACCTGCTAGGAATTTAGCAGGTAAAATGTACGTGCACCATTCTGACCAGCTGAGTGAAAGCTGGCCATTGTTGCATAATTCTATTTTACTATAAAAATGTAATGAAATAAACTGGGTATAATGCATGTGCTACATATAAAATTTATGCACACTTTAATCACTTCGGTATGTTCTGCATGTTGCTATGGTGCACCATGGTGCTATGCATAGTGCTTGATCGCTTCGGCATGTTCTTCTCGACTGCCACAAACTTCAGCATAAATGAAAAGAGTATACGGTGAATCAACATTCTAAGTTTACTATGAATCTGATAAATATGCACAGAATTGTGAACATTTATTCACATAAGAAGAATCAAACTTTGCTCACAGCTAAAACCGAGCATGGAAATAACTTGAAATCAATGTGTACATAGGCTGAGCATCATAGCTGTGCCTTTGATGGTATGTAGTTACAGCTACAGAGTTATAAAGCAAAAACTAAACAAGTATAAAATGGTGAGATTAAGATAGTCTAATAGAGCAGTTACCACATGGTAAAAAATGTCAATAAATATCTGGGTCTAAACCAGAGACCTCCATACCTAACATCCACATCCTTAACTACTAAACCACTGCTATCTTGGCTCTTAATTTCCACTTCATAAATGAATACTCTATATAATTTAAACCTGCTTATCAGTATACATTTATAATTCCATAGATCTACCAATGGAAGTGTTATTCTAAAGCATTCTATGTGCGTTCCATTAGAAGTCCTCTCACCATGCATCATATCACCACCATCCAAAGCACCTATGGAGCATATGAAGTTTGTGGCAATGTAGTGTGAATGAAGGTTCAGCACTACAGCAGAGAAGGCTGTTAGTGGGTGGACGGCTGTAATCACATCAGGGTTGCAAGTTATATTACAAAGTGTCTATTTATGGAGGCATCCGTCATCCTCAATTTGCATCAAGGTGAACACTGCAAATGTAAAATGACGTACTAACCTATTTATCTATTTAGGGTACTGATTTATTCTTCACCAAGTCCTGGTGGAAACTTTTTGTGGTGTGGTTACCACAATACTGGATTCTTACCTCAGGAAATATGGAGCAAGCAATGTTTCCAGCTGAGGTGACATGGTCCATTACAATCTTTGAAACGTTGAAATTCTTGTTCATAACATCATTCCTCCAGGATGGATCGCATCATGTCCTCTTCAGCTCCACTAGATGTTTGACCCTCGGCCCTATTTAGTTGGATGTGCCAATCAAGTTATCTTGTCAGTGGAATAATCATGAAGGATTGTTGAGCTGTTATTGGAGTGATGGCCACGAAGTCAAACAAAAGCCATCTTTTGATGCTGTCCAATTGAAGTGGTCATCTCGTTGGATGATCCTCTCCTGGACTTGTTCACATGATATCGTGGCAATAACCTCCAATGGGCAGTAGTATCAGAGGATTTCCAGTGATGACTGAAAAGGCTTGGCAAAGGCTGGTGGCACTGTTGAGGAAAACAAATGGATAGCAGGAATGACACAGCTGTCCTCATGATCGTGAAGGGCCATGTATACCACCTGATAGATAGTAAGTACATTTTCTCTTTCTGTGGCTATTTTAATGTTATCTGGAAAAATGGCATATGGATAAAAGACAAATTCCATCCAGCTTGTTGCAGGGTGTCAAGCACTACTGTAAGCCAAGTTCTATTGGACTGTTATATAATTTCTGTGGTGTCAGAATCCATGTACCTTGGAGATGGACTGCTGATATCAGGTGTACAGTGTATTTAGTGGCACATCCAAGAAATCCAAAACATTATCCCATGAGTGAGTTGAGATAATTGTTTATTTAGTGCAATTATTTATGTACTACATAACAGTTTACCTTATGCCTGATGTGTTCAATTCACTGTTTGTATGCTGGATGAATATGGGAATATCTCACATGGTGTACCAGCTGCCATTGTGATGGATGATACAGGTATACTCACATTCAGTCATGATCATGTGTGATGACATACCAAATACATGCAGTGTTTTACCATGTAGGTATCTTGCTAGTGGAAGCATTGGCTTCTTCCAAATGAATTTCACTGCAGTGTAAGTTCTTACAATATTTACAGGTTATTTTTATACAATTTTTACATACTGTGCAGATGTTCAGCTGTCATGCTACTCTCAGAGATGAAATTCTGCAGCTCTTGTGCTACTATTCATTTTTAAAAATTAAATTGAAGTTGAAATTATCTTATTTTTCTTGCACACTAACTTTGGCTTCGTATTTGAACTTCCAGTAAAGCTTTGCTACCAAACATTTTGTGAAGAGACATAGTTGATGTTATGTAATGTGGTTTACACAAGTCAGGATATAGTGGTCAACCACAGAAACAATTAGCGCTAAGTAATGCATACATTGTTGAAGCCTTATGAAGAGCCACCTTAGGACACGAAAAGTTGTATGTTTCTGGTCCCCTTCCTGGTCTCTCTCTCTCTTTTTTTTGCTGAATGAAATGCACATCACCATGCAATATTTTATATCTGTTGAAAGGTTTTCACATATAAACACTCTTTTCTTATAAACATACACTACATGGGGTACTTTGAGATAATAAGTCACTCTCTAGAGTTCCTATATGGATACATATACATGAAATTGTCAAGGAGAAAACATCCTGACCGCCTGGCAGACTCCTGTAAGCGTTCGAGCGTTAATCGGATGGCTGCAGGTTTGAGGCCACCCAGATCCAGTCATGGATTTTTTCTCCTTTCTACACCTTTTCAAACATACTTTCTGTAACAACTTTAAACAGGCTGTAGGACCAGGTGTCCTACAGACCTTCAGCACTTGTGTTGTAAAGCCTTAATAAATAAAACTATAATTCCATGTACTGCTATGTCAAATGTAGTGTACCACATCAAAGAGTTGCAAAAAAAGCCTGCATGGTCACCTGGTACGACCAGAAACATGTAATATACTTTTACACTAGTAAGTTCCCACACCAGTAAGTCTATTAGCACACCCATTTCAAATATTTGTTCAGTGTAAAATAACTATCTTTATATGTGACCCAGTCTGGGAAAACCGATCTTATCACCTATTTAAAAGTATCGAGAAATGCCGGTTTTAAGTATTTAGTGTGTTGTAGCTCGCCAATGGTTGACGCTGTGTGTACCAAATTTTCCACCAATTCCTTACCTTCCAGAGCATCCACTGTGCAAGTAGCCAACAACTAAGTTTCCCGCCATTTTAGATAGTTTTTGAACTGAGGTTGACTGTATCAGGCGAGCTCCAAACAGGGGAGGGAGGCGGGGGCTCAGAAGGAGGGAAAGAGGCTGTTCAAAAAAATTGAAAAGGAAGGATAAGTCAGGTCTCAAAACTGGCTAAAACGAAAGGAAATTCACAGCAGAGGTATTTATTGAACACCACAGAGCTGTACAGCCACATACAGCCATCCCCAGGCTGACCAGAGCTCCATTAAGGCCCCACACCGCATATACGGAATCACCACTGGGCTTGGGAAAAGCAGCCAGCAAAACCAGACCACTCAAGTCTAGCTGATTTTGATTGTGAAATTAGATAGTTTATTCATGTAGCTTTGTGTTCTGGGTGAAAAATCGAATCTGCTGACATGGGCAATAAGACCAGTTGTTCCCAGACTGGATCACATATCAAGAGTGAGGGGATGCTTGATCATGCTTGATCATGCTTGATCATGCTTCCTCAGTAATCCAAATTCATGCACAGCTCTTCATTGGCCATACCCAACATTGACAGTTAATACCGATTTGACCTTCATAGGGACTGTTTATGCGTAACTGCATACAGCAGGATCATGCAGTTACAGTATAACACAATAACCAGTTATGTGTCAAGGTGGTCACCGGTGAATGGTACGTGGTATGCATAAAAGCATAAAAGTGATTTACTGGTTATAGCTGATGTCAAAAAATAATCTGTGTGAAATCACTTGTATTAAAAACTACATGCAATGACTATTCCAGTATCATATATTTATACATAAATACCATAATTATATACATAAATACCATAATTATGAAATTAGTAGTATACATACACAAATGGAACACAGTCTATTTCATAGTACAATGTAAGGAACAATTATAAAATTTATATTTAAGTAGGGATCATAGAAATAAAAGCAATGAAACAAGGGAGGTCATCTATACCTGCAGCTATACTAGTGGAGTTCACTTCAGTCATAGCCATGATTGAAGATGTCCACTATATAGCTGCAAGTGTAGATGACCTTCCTTGTTTCATTGCTTTTATTTCTATGATCCCTACTTAAATATAAATTTCTATTTTTTCGTATACTTGTTTGTTTACATTAAGATACCATAATGAAAGTGCACAGTAGGGATATAACACTTCTTATTGTTTTACTGTAATATAATATCGTGCACTACTCCAGCTTGTTTCAGTACTTTTTATTGATGTGCTATGCTCCCTACTCTAGTTGAAAATTTCAATTTTTTTTGTGCACTTGCATATCTAACATTGTTACCATTTTGGCCATGCAAAAGATTGCAAAGTCTTAAAAGCTGTTTATAAAAGCCATTAATAGCCGAAACACTATCAACATGACAGAAGCACTTAGTATGACTGAAGATGCTACATGCCAGAGTGACAGCTGGTTACCTACATTTATCGATGTGCAATGGTTCCTACTCTAGTTGAAAATTCCTAATTCTTTTGTGTACTTGTTTCTTAACTTTTTTTTGTAAAATAAAATTATTATGACTGGTGAATCCACACATACTGTATCAAAAGAAAGAAATAGTGCTGCATGCCCCAGCTACCAATTACCATCAAGTATCTTGGCACCTTTGATTGCAGAGGTGCTTTTTGAACAGTTCTTGATTCATAATGCTGTGTAACAGGTTAAACATAGCTGACAACAAAGTGTAATGGATTATGAAAAACGAACAATTTCCATTACAAAGGAAAGCCATCACATGCTAGCGTAAAATTGACACTTTTCACTGTCAGCCAAGATGAATGGGACACAAAGGAGGTCCATGAAGAATGAATTGTATGTACTGTGTGCCAAAAGGCACATGTCCGGTTGAAGCACTGTTGAACAATGAAAAAATCAAGCCCGTAGCCTTATCCATTATCGAATTATGCTTGTCTGAAAGTATCAGTCAGTCAGTCAGTAGAAAACTCCACGTATTAAGTTTTTCTGTGACAACTTGTTGAAAGCGTTTCGGGTCAATCTGAAAGCTTGTTTGGGCTTATACTGCCTCATCGTTGTCAGGGAAAATTGAGGCTGGTTTTTAGGTGATGCTTTTTCGTGGGCCATGCCCAAACTTTTGTGGTCCTTACTATACAGTACTATCACATTGTATGATAGTACTAGGTGATTATTGCTACTACAAGAATATACAACTAACAAAGGAATCTGTTTTCTCCAACCGCCTATATACAACTGTGTCCCTCCCCTTGTCAACCTCATAGATCTACCCCTAATCAGTGACTACATATATAAAGCTGTCTGTCCGCCCATCACGCCATTTACTCATCGAACTCAGTGTGAATTGACACAATCAGTGCTGATAATCAAGCACTCATCATCTGGCTACACTAAGATTATTATCAAGAGTTTATGCATGCTTCCGTCCGTTCTCTACAGTGCGTAGAAGGTCATGGTGTAGAGAAAACTTGAGCAACATTCCTTTGTAAACCACAGCACAAACGGTAAGAATACCTGACTAGCGTGTAGGGTTCGAATCTACATGTTGGCAATGTTTTTTTCTCTTTCTACCCAGTACCTTTTCGTGTACACCATTTAAAACTCAACTTTAGTTCATGGTATCTTGGCATGCAAAGCACATATCGACATGGGATTTTAGCAAAATTAAACACCCATCATCTGGCAACTAGAGCGTTGTTGTAGCAAATCAATACATGGTTTGTCCTTTATAGGGTGATGTACCACTCTGCGTGGGAAGTTCAAAGGCATCGCCAGTGCCATAATTTGTATATTGCACTGCTGCAGACCACAGCGAGTGCATTACAACTTATAACGCACTGGTTGTGGTTTTGTAGACCACAACGAGTGCATTATAAGTTATAATGCACCGACCGCAGTGCAATATACAGATATTGCACTGGCTGCGGTTTTGTACAGCATAGCACAAGTGCCGGTGGTGAAGACCACTACAACACCTCACCTAATAGGTGGAAAGACACTTCACAGATCACTCGAATTCTTTTATAGCCTGACATGTAACGGTCGATTGTGGGCCATAACGTCACCAATACGTATAATGTTTACAAGCAGCCAATGGTGATCGAAAAAGCCAACACGGGTGGCCACAACTCTAGTCTATATATATATAAACGTACTTATATACCTTACTAGTCTGGTGCCATCTTAGCCCAGATCAAACTGTAGTCCACTTCGACAATGACTCAATAAAACAAATATATTCTAAATAATACTAACCTTTACGTTCGATTGTGGTAACCAGTTTTGTCATGCCACCAGATTCGAGTTTAGCCAGTGTGAATAGTAAGAATTAGACTAGTATCGTTTGGTAGTTAGGTTTTGTTTACTTAAACCGTCTATTTAGCTGCTTTTTTTCGCTTGAGAGAATCACTATGGCGATTAGTCTGGCGCTTAGTCTATATGGCGATTGAGTGATCACGCTGGCATGCTGAGCACTACATGATGAGAGTCAAACAGCGAATGCAGGTTAGTGATATAACGCATAGCGTACTAGCTTTCAATATCTCAGGTGGCTGCAGGGGGAACGTCATCGCAACGTCCGGCTTGGTTACCCACAATCGATGTTAAAAACCTGGCCTTTATAAGTGTTACAGCTGTCTTGTGAGACTCTCCCCACCTATTAGGTGAGTGGTACATAACAGTTATACAACGTGCACTCGTGCTCTGCCTGTATAAACGCACTTGCCTTCGGGCCTAACGGCCCTCAGGCTCGTGCGTTTATATCAGGCAGAGCACTCGTGGCCGTTGTATAACTATATAATAAAGGTACCGGTGTAGAGAAAGATCACTGAAAAATTGAGCTACATTTCATCAAAAACCCTCAAACAACTGTGGCAATTCAAGTTATTAATAACCAACCTGAGTTCAATCCTCGGCTAAGTCATGACTTATTTTCATTTTTGGGACCTTTTTGATGCAAAGAGGTATATGTGTCACTACAACATTAAAACTGAAAGTGCATAGCATAGGACAATTTCCAAGCCTTTGCTCGCCATGCAGTAACTATAATTGCAAAATTGTGATGGTTTTTAAATTATGCACAAGTTAATTTCTCTTTATTGACAGTAAGGTAAACATAACTGTACCATCTGTGCTGTATATACAGTTGCCCTGACTCACTGGATAATTGAACTACATTCCTGTCAGAACCACAAACAAACAACTTTGGTGTGTTGCATCATTAACTTCAGCAAGAAAACCTCCTACTTTTTAAAAAGTGATATCACCATGCACTCTAATAGCAACATGATGTTTAACAAGTACACAAAACTTTGGAATTTTCAACTACAGTAGGGACCATAGCACATCGATAAAAAGTACTGAAACAAGCTGGAGTAGTGCACAATATTAAATCACAGTAAAACAATAATTAAGTGTTGTGTCCCTACTGTACATTTCCATTATGGTATCTTGAACACAGCAGGGATATAACACTTCTTATTGTTTTACTGTGACTTAATATTGTGCAATACTCCAACTTGTTTTTCAGAGTTTTTTATCGATGTGCTATGGTCCCTACTATAGTGGAAAATTCTAAATGTTTTGTGCACTTGTTTGTTAACATTTTTTGTAAATATTTATTATGACTGGTGAACTCACACATACCACATATGAAATGGCACAGTGTGCCCAGGCTATATCAATTATAGTAATATTCATTATGCTTCATTGTCAGCTATGTTCAACCTGTTACACAGCATTATGAATCAAGAACTGTTCAAAAAGCACCTCTGCAAATCACACATATCAAAAGAAATGGCACCGCGCTCCCCAGTTATATCAATTATTGTCTGAAAAGTGAAGTATCCATTACGCTTCGGTGTTGGCTATGTTCAACCCATTACACAGCAATACTAATCGAGAACTGTTCAAAAAGCACCTCTGCAATCAAAGTAGCCACTATGAAAAATACGGATGGTTTCCATTTCGAAGGGAAGCTATCATGTACTACCACTAAATTGACACTTTTCGCTGTCAGCAAAGATGAATGGGACACAAAGGAGGACACCGGTAAGTCCATGAAGAATGCATTTTATGTACTGCAGTATACCAAAAGGCACCTCTCAGGATGAAGCAATGCTAAACAGTGAAAATATCAAACCTGTAGCTGTAGTCATTATCGAGTTACACTTGTCTGAAGGAATCAGTCAGTTACTTACTGATGCCTTACAGAATTTTTTTTAAATTCCATGGCAACTTGCTGAAAGCGTTTCGGATCAAACTGAAACCTTTTTTGGGCTTAGTTTTACTTAACCAACACTGCCTCATCATTGTCTGGGAAATTTTAGGCTGGCTTTTGGGTGATGTTATTTCATGGGCCACCCCTACTCCTTTGTGGTCCCTACTATACAGTACTATCATACTGTATGATGCTTGGTCCCAGTTCTCAGCATTATCATGTTTAATGTTGAGATGGTCCTGCATGTAGGGCAGGTACCAATATTATAAATGTAGTCTGTACTATTCCCTACCATATTAGGAGTTGTCACTTGAGCTCCTTTAAATTGGCTGGTTAATTTTTGCATCTCCAACTGGTTGGCCTGTAGGCAGGATACATACAATCAATGGAGTGTGTAAATTGTACATGTATAAGAAACAGATGACATCATACACATCAGGTATGAGATGTATACATATGCACATGGACAAACATTGCAGTAAATATAATAGGAAATAAAGCACCACGCGTGTAGCCAAGATACCAATATATATATATATATATAACACAGAGCAAGGCAGTCAGTTGGTTAGCAAAAAATAAGTCGATTGATTTTCATAGAAATTTGTTGGAAGGGTTTGTGCCAAGCTTATAAAGGAAAAGAGAAGCTGGTTTTTTCATAATATTTTTTTGGGAAAAAAAACTAAACCTCCATGATTCCTATCATACAGTACCATTGTATGACTACAGGGCTAACACTATACCTTGGCTGATGTGCTAATCCATGGTGAACATTTTAAGCCAAACTCCAACATTGTACACTGATCCAAATTGAAGTTATGGCTGCAAATGCAAGCGCCTGTAGTTTATTTTCAGTAGTAATGATTATGTATGTACCTATTTATAACGCCCTATGTATGTGCACATTCTGTTATGCCACATTGTGTTGTACTTGATATAGCATTCAAGCCTGTTACAAATTAGTGTCAGAAGTGGGATTTGCTCCAGGGTTACTCTGAAAACAAACAATTAAGGTGTTGTATCTTGGTGTGTTATTTTAATGGTACCAAAACAGACGTATTTGTGTGTTAATTAGAGTTGTGTGTTCTTGGGCTCTTAATATTTAACAGATGTATATAGTAGTACTCCAGCACCATGGCTCAACAGTTGGATTTACCCCTCCCAGAGATCACCAAAGAATAGTTTCTTCATGCGTGGACAAGATTTGAGCTGATAGTGGCAGCCAAAGAATAGAACTCGGCAAAGAAAGCAACAGTATTACCGATGCTCTTACATGGTAGACTTGTGGATATCTACATTGAATTAAGTGATAAGACCAGCGCTAATTGGCAGAAGTGAATGAGGTGCTGATGAGCAAAGCTGGGTTAACTAAAGATCCATTGGTAGCTGGTAAGGGAGTTCACTGCACAAACACAGCGGAAAGGTAATACTATGAATGTCTTTGCTGAGAATTTGAAGTTGTTGTTTAGCCAGGCTTATCCTTTGGAGGTACCTACATCTGGCATTTAGCTACAGAAATTTTTGGTTACCACTTCTAAGTCGCCAGGTACTATTATGTGGTAAACCCACTACCTTTGAGCAAGCTGTTAAGGAAGCTGAAGAAATTGAATATGCATTGAATTTTGAGAGCAAATGGAGTCCCAAAAGGAAGTGGATTTATTACCCCAGAGGAAAGGACCAGGAGAATTCAATAAATTCTATAAAAATTTAGAGAAGATGTCCAAACATTTATATAGAAGAGCTGGGAATCAGTCTGATAGAAAGCGGCCTCCCAGCAGGGTTCAACCCAGGGGAAGGGGTAGTCATTCGTATGGCAGGAATCCCAGGCAGACTTCTATGCAAGCTTGTTGGTTGTGTGGAGAGATAGATCACTTTCAATGTGGCTGCCCTTGAACTTCAGTAGGCCAGCTCCAACGGTAGGGGGTTATGCATCTACTGTAAATCTTAACACAATGTTATGCACAGCTGGACTGTTAATAGTCTGCCTACAGCATTTCTGTTAGACTCAGGGACTACAGTTTCTGTTGTAACATTTCGATCACTCTCAAGCGAAGATCATGGAGCCATTATAAAACTGACCTATCACACGTAAGTGCTAATGGTGTTCCCTTAGATGTAAATGGTCAGATTAAGCTATTAGTTTCTCCGGGACCTTACACTTGTGAACACACCTTTATTGTAACTCATGATCTGACAGTAGACAGTCTGCTGGGTGCTGACTTTTTAAAGAAGCATGGAGCTGTGCTAGATTGTAAAAGTGTTACACTTTCTTTGGGACCACATCCTGCCGACACATAACATACTACAGGATGTCAATGTACCTTTGCACCAAACAGTTGCAGTGAAATTGTATCTGTCCTGGTACCATCTACCTGGCCGTACCATTCAGTTTATAACTTGCAAAGTTAAAGGAAATACTGGTTGCTTTGAAGACTCCATGGAGGGCTTGGTTGAACCTGCCAAACTACCTGTGTGTCACCCGGTCTCTGTTCACAATTACTCCAGACAATAAGGTGATCCTACAAATCATGAATAATTCATTGGGTTGATGAATTATTATCGAAGATTTGTGCACAACTATTCTAAGATTACAGAGCCCCTTACCTGGCATTTCCAGACTTAAATTACCATTCTTGCTGTATACTGATGTTTCTGATTTTGCTGTGGGGTGAGTGCTTGGACAAATTCACGATGGTAAAGAGAGGGATTTATCTGTTACTGGAGCTGTCAGTTGGAATTATTCAACCATTGAAAAAGAAGCTTTAGCAGCAGTGTCAGCAGTCAAATAACTTTACATGGTTTTCACTTCACACTACTCACTAATCATAATCCATTGACATCATTGAAAGGGATAAAAGATGTAGGGGAGGCTGAGGTGGATATTATTTTTGCAACAGTTCAATTTTGAGTTCAATCCAGGTAATATGTTAACACGATGTCCCGAATAGTTTCTGTGATTTCTGCTCTTTGAGTCTGACCAGTGAAACACAGTTGAAAGATGACCAACTATCACAAGCTATTAAAGCATTGCAAAATGGAAAATCACTTCCCAACAAGATAGCTCCAGGATTACACTGAACATTTCAACATGATGGGGTGCTTATCACCAGTTCTGGCAATCTTCTACGTCTCTGTGTGGTCGTTCCTACCAACATGAGAGATAAAGTACTTCTGCTGTAAAGCCTTAATAAACAATAAAAATAAATAAATAATAGTCCTAACGCAGTTCCACAATCAAGCAAGCCATCTGGGAATTCACAAAAAAAACACTTGAAAAGGTGAAAGAGCGGATTTACTGGCCTGGGAATGAGTTAGATGTTGAGAATTGGGTGCACTCATGCCAATCATGCCAAAAGTGTAACCCACCCCGGCAAGCTCCTCAAGTCCCAATGAGTACAATTCAAGCACACCAACCATTTGAAAAAATCCTGGGACATAATGGGCCATCTACCCACATCTTCAAAGGGACACAAATACATAGTGGTAATAACTGACTTGTTTAGCAAATGGGTTGAAGTTTTTCCCTTCAGGTAACAGATTCTAAGACTCTGGCCAGAGTGCTAGTTGATGAGATTATGTGCCAATATGGAGTGCCAACATACCTTGCAGTGACCAGGGATCTAACCTAAACAATGAAGTGATTAGTTTGTGTAAGCAGTTGGGCATCGACCAAACTAAAACAACGGCGTACCATCCACAGACAAATGGGCAAGTAAAAAGATTTAATCGTACATTAGTATCTGAAGTTGTCAGTAAAAACCAGAGGGATTGGGACAGTTACTTGCCCAAAAAAGAGTGTTGTTTGCATATCAAGCCACCATTCATGAGTCCACTAGATTTATACCTTTTCTTGTTAATTATGGGCACTCTGCAACTTTGCCAGTTGATGCTATGTTGGGAAGAGTATCAATGTCTTTGGAGTGAGGTAAAGGTCTTCCTGAGTATGCGGAGCAAGTTGGGCAGTCTCTTAAACAAGCATACGATAAACTCCATTGCAGCATTGAGGAAGTGCATAAAGCCAACAAAGCAAGATATGACAAAACAGAAATTTAATGGTAGGAGATTTAGTGTGGCTACATGTACCAGCAATTAAAACATGATGGATCAAGAGATTCTCCTGTCTTTGAAGAGGGCTGTATGCTGTTGTAGACAAAACCAGTGCTGTGAAGTATAGAATGCAGCTGCTAGGCTCTGCTAAAACCACAATTGTTCACCAAAACAGGCATAAAACATGTTTTGGCCAACCACAGTTAAAACTAACCACAGGGACAAACAGAGAAGGTGTATGTAATGGTCAGCATACTGAGAGAACCGATACTGTTTTCAGGAAGATGAATACAGACCCACAAGAAGTTACACTGAAGTAACAGCAGCAACACCAGCTAGTTCATCAACAGTAGGGCATATGGCATTGGAACTTGTTCCATACCACAAAGGACTCCTCGTCCCCCAGACATTAATTTAGAGGACATGAGGAGAGCAGTGTGACATATACTTAACTACGTTCACACACAATGATTATGTATGTATCGCCCTTTGTATGTGTGCATATTCTGTTATGCCATGCTGTTGTACCTTGTGTTGTATCAGTGATTGATAGCATTCGAGCCAGTTACAGCTATGGGCTTGATTTTTTCACTGTTCGACATTGCTTCAGTCCAACAGGTGCCTTTAGGCACACTGCAGTATGTACAATGCTGGACTTACCAGTGTCCTCCTTTGTATACTATTTATCTTTGCTGTCAGCACAAAGTATCAATTCAGAGGAGTGCTGTGTGATGGCTTCCCTACATTTGTAATGGGAATTGTCCAAGTTTTTCATTTGATTGTAGAGGTCTTTCTCATACAGAATGTAACACTTTAAACAAGTACACAGAAAAATTTGGAATATTTTTCAAAACCAGAGTAGGGCAGGGCAATAAAAAGTACTGAAACAAGCTGGAATAGTGCACGATATTAAATAACAGTAAAACAATAAGAAGTGTTATACCCCTACTGTGCATTTCCATTATGGTATCTTGAGCACATGTACAGTAGGGATATAACACTTCTTTTAGTTTTACTGTGATTAACATTGTGCATTACTCCAGCTTGTTTCAGTACTTTTTATCAATGTGCTATGGTCACTACTCTAGTTTTTGAAAATTCCAAATTTTTCTTTGTGGTTGTTTGTTAACTTTTTTTGTAATATGACTGGTGAACGCACGCATACCACATCTGAAATGGTGCTACGCGCCCCAGCTATATCATCCGAAAAGTGAAGTATCCATTACGCTTCGTTGTCAGCTAAGTTCAAGCATTTCAGATCTATAACTGTTCGAGATGCACCTTTGCAATCCAAAAAGAAATGGTGCCACACACCCTAGTTATATCAATTACCGTCTGAAAAGTGAAATATCCATTATGCTTTGTTGTTGGCTATGTTCAACCTGTTACACAGCAGTACAAATCGAGAACTGTTCGAAAAGCACCTCTGCAATCAAAGTAGCCATTATGAAAAATACGGACAATTTCCGTTATGAAGGGAAGCTATCATGTGCTACTGCCAAATTAACACTTTCACTGTCAACAAAGATGAATGGGACACAAAGGAGGACACTGGTAAGTCCATGAAAAATGCATTGTATGTACTGCAGTATGCCAAAAGGCACCTCTCAGGACAAAGCGATGCTGAACAGTGAAAATGCAAGCCTGTAGCTGTAGCCGTTATCGAGTACACTAGTCTGAAGGCATCAGGCAGTCAGTCAGTAGAAAATTCTGTTAAATAAATTATTTTTAAAATGCCGTAGCAACTTGCTGAAAGCATTTCGGTCAATCTGAAAGCTTGTTTGGGTTTAGTTTCACCTAACCAACACTGCCTCATCGTCGGCAGGCAAAATTGAGGCTGGTTTTTGGGTGATGTTAATTTGTGGGCCACGCCTACTCCTTTGTGGTCCCTACTATACAGTACTATTGTACTGTATGATGCGATGAAAATAACTGAAAACAAAGTGAAATTTCCTCACTTCGCTAATTCAGAAATTTATTGCACGTTCAGACAAAAACAATAAGCCTGGTACCATTCTTTCTTCTAATGAAGTTTGTGTGGGTTCACCAGTCATAATAATGTTACAAAAAAGTACACAAGTAAAAATTTGGAATTTCAAGTTCATCAAAGAAATAAAACAATTGAGGTCACCTACACATGAAGATACTATACTACAGGGCAATTAATCCCTACTGACCTGTTTTACTACTTTTTATTTCCTTGATTCCTAAAATCGAACTTGAAATTCCTAATTTTCCTTGTAATAAATTAGTGCATGTGCGACCTTCATGACTTATAAGAAGAGCAGTACCAGCAGTTGTAGCTTAATCAGTAGTGGTGTCTTCTATGACAGACTGACTTATGTATTGGTTGTATACATAGTGTATTATTTTCCTGTACCTGTATGTATTTTGTACTGTATTTAAGATAGTGCAATGTTGCGCACTTGCCATTATAGCACGTGGTGTCAGCTAGGTCAGGGATAACTGATTGTGAATGTTCAATACAGATGGCTACAATGAACTTACAACCGTCAAACCCCCTTCTGTTTTAAGAAGATGGAAGAGTGGCCCAAAATCACTTTGAGCAATACTGTGTTGGGCCAGAAGACATGAAAAAAGGCATGTGAGCATTCTCCTGTAATGCCTGGGAGAAGACATTAATACCACAAGAATCACCACTGGAGACAAGAAGAAATATGACAAAATAGTTGAAGCCTTCCATAATTATTTCAATGTTCACAAACATATTATCTTGTCATTTCAACAAGGGGAACCAACTGCCCAATGAATCAGCCGAATAGTTCATCACTGAAATATGTGACTGGGTCTGCAAGAACCCCATATGTTATACAGTGCATTTTTTTTGAATTCCACTTGATTTTATTACATTTTCTTTATCTAGATAGCCAAAGGAATGGTCAACCAATTAAAGTTTCAGCTCGAGAAGCCTTGAAAAGATACAGTGCTACAAAGTAGCAACAACAGAAAAATTGATCTGTACAGTGACAATACAGAAAATAAACTACAGGTGCTTAATTAAACAGTCATAACTTATGAATGCAGTCCTTTACTGAGATGAAACTTACACCATCAGAATAGGTGAATCCATTACTGGGTAAGTTTTGCCTTCCAGGCCCTTCCTACAACCAGAGTGAAGGTGAAAATGTGGAAATAAAAAAAACAATAGTAAACTACTCAAGAGAGACTAATGTTTATATCTTCTGTCTCCTTGGGAGCACTGACACAAACCCAAAGATTTCCAAGCTCCTGTTGTTTTGGGGATCACAATGATACCAAGGTATTAACAAATTTTGTAAGTGTGCAGAAAGAAAAACAAAAACAAAGAAATGAAGTTAATCTGTATTTTGGAGCAATTTTGCTCAAATTTGGCATGTTGACTACTGAAGGTAGAGGGCGTTTGCTTAGAAGAATCATCACATTTCATAAAGGCAGCATGGAGCTACATATGTGTGAAATATTATTTTTCTTTCTCTCCATAACACACCATGGTGTGACGTGCCAGCTTCTTGGGCCACCTACCCTGTGAACTGTACAATAACGTTGTCATAATCATTCATGTGTATGTACCATCCTTTAAGGTAAACACACATGTACCCACATATAGACACACACACACATACACTACCTTCAAGGGTTCTATCACTTCTGCAACCTCTTCTATTAAAGGACGGTCTTCTGGTTCATTCTCCAAACACTTCTCTATCAGTGGCTTTAGTACAGCAGCTCCTCCTGTCATCTTATCAAGATAAGCCTGGCGTCGCTGTGCTTCAGAAAGTCCCACAAGCATTTTGGTTTTGGGATCCTTCTTTACTGGACGTGTTGGAGTGGGCCATTCCTCACTGAAAACGTGGAGGGCAATTCCGGCAAAAGAGAAGACATCTACAGGAGTGCCATACACTGGATCAATTTCGTCAAATGTTTCCGGGGGCATAAAGTGCAGGGTTCCTGGGGCTGTGGTCAACCTGCTCTTAGTCTGCTTGCTATCAGCCCTGATCATTTTGGCCATCCCCAAATCACTGATCTTCGCTACAAGGTGACTGTTCAGTAGAACATTGTTGGACGAGAGGTCACGATGAATCACCGGTGGTTTACGACCATGAAGATAACTTAAGCCTAGTGATACGTCGTACAGCATGGAGAATTTCGATTTCAGGGCGATTTGTGATTTGTTATTCTCCACGAAGGAGTTGAGGCTGGTATCCATCAATTCCATCACCATGATCGGGAGTTCCGACTGAGCAGAGGAGTAATACATGCCCAAGAACTGCACAATATTAGGGTGGCGGATGGCGTTACATCGAATGCATTCTCTTATAAAGCCATCTTTGATAGCCTTCTTCTCTTGAGGAGAGACCCCGTCGAGGAGAAGAGCATGAATCTCTTTTGCAGCACAAACCAACCCCAGGTACTTTACGGTAAACACTTTACCATAGGCGCCTCGTCCTAAGTCCTTTCCAGTGGATTTAACTTCTTCAAGAGTGAACTCCTCCAACCGGTCGATCATGCCTCGGGAGGCCATTTTACACCATGGGTAACCAAAAAGGAGAAACAGAAGGGCTGCTATAGACGGGTTGCCTTTTTAAGGCGTGGTCGTTTTCCCGTAAATTTTCCACATACTTTCCGAGTTCGCTAAGTCAAAAATGTATTACGGCTATTGGAGAAAATGAACGTTTTGGTTAACTTTAGCAAGCAAGAGTTAGCCAGCCTTCAGAACAGAAAGTATGTTATAGAGAAAAGTTCGAGCTATAACATATCCAGCGTGTAAGGTGATGGCTGAGCGAGAAGATGATTTTCTCTCAATCTCGGATTTTTGGAAAGCGAAAAAACTCACTGAAAAAATTCTTTGTAAGACTTTGCTACTACTTAGAATGATAGACTGGATGATTTTAACTCACCTTGTACCTTTGAAGAATCAAAAACGTTTGTCAAACTACTTTTAAAAATGGGTTTTTTGTTGACTTCTTGACCAACATTGTAATCATGCGTAAAACGGAAAGTCGCGTTTTCTCGCGTTACACAAGGGACACGCCCTAAATAGGCAACCCGTCTATAGGAGAATACCCTAATGGCTGAGATGTCACGCGCGCGCCTCACAAACATATTTGTGGTTAATAGATTTTTTTCTTTTTAAGGATAAAAGCAGGGGCGGATTCAGGGGGGGGGCTTTGGGGGCTGAAGCTCCCCCCTTCATATTTAGGCTTTACTCTTGGCTTTACTTGATCAATATGCTGAGTATTATAATGAAATTTTGTCTTAGCATAATTATATGATCACTAATAATACAAATACTCATAAAAACATCTTTCCAAGGTATTATCAGTGGATTTATGCTAAAGTTTATGCAACAAGGACCCGGATCAGCATTGGAGGTGTACAAGATCGAGATACTCTAATAGAGCAGTCAGCTAACTACTCTAATAGAACATTCACTGGAAACATCATAGTGTTGATTCTGTTATGGAATTTTTCCAAATCTGTCTACACCTATACATACAATAAAGTGTATTGGTCTGTCTAAAGGGCTTCATTCATCTACTTGTGTATAGTTAATGTGTATAACAATACTCAATTCAGGTACACAATTTCCATTGAAAATGCTCTCAGATTCAATCTTGTATTGTTCAAATTTCAAAATTTTCCACTTTCAACATTATTATTCTAACATGCACCTATTCACTGTTGTGCAATTGTGAGAGGGGTGCATCATGTACTTGATTGTCTGTACCTACCCAAACTTTTCCATTAACAAAATGCTTCAGAGAGCCATACCTATAATCTAAATGCAGTATATAAAATATCTACAGGCAGAAAATGTTATGAATTTTATGTGGAAATGTCACCAAATTGCAATATTTTAGCATATATTTTTCAAAATTTTCCTGGGGGGGGGCATGCCCCCAGACCCCCTAGTTCCAGCATGCGAAGGGAAGTGTGCTTCGCACACCTCTACCCAAGAGATAAGTACCTTGAGTTAGCCCCCCCTTTTATAAATCCTAGATCCGCCCCTGAAAAGAACCGGTGTCACAGCGATATGTGTTTCCCCGCACACATATCCATATCACTAGGGATGCGTGTTTCCCCTACAAATGCGCTAGTGATATATGTTTCCCTGCCAGCTTTTCAGCTTTTATAGCTACCACGTCCAACACCCGCGTTTAAGCCTTTCTGCTGCTGATATACTACGACTATATAGCTAGCTATACTGCTGCTCCTGTAGCCGCAGGGCTTGCTACTGCTGCTGCTCACGCGTCACAGTGCTATAACTCCTGCTGGTTCTATACTATATAGCTGCTACTGCTACTAGCTATGTTCTATAGAGGACTTGCAGCGTGATGTAAATCATCGTAATTGCTAAGCAACCGCAGCTGTCGGCCATGTTTCGGGACGGCTATCGTTTTGTTCACCCAAGTTGAGTCCATAAGCGCCTCATAAAAATAATTACGTATATATGAGTCAACATTAATATAGCAATTTCTAGACATCGTGGAAGAGAGAGGCATGAACAGAAGCAGTAAACTGTCTAATAAGCTGAGTTGACTACCATTGTTTGAGGTACAATGTGTACACTTGTATTACCAAGTACTATGTTTTTCCTGTTTCTCAGTTGTCTACCCCTGGGAATAGTATAATTATGAACAGAACATGGCTTACAATTCAGCCTTAAGTGACCAACATTAGGGCTTGGAAATTGTTAGGTACAACATAGTGTACTGCCATTAGGCCATGCAGGCAAAGTTGATACTTGTTTCTCAACCATGGCATGGATTCTATGTGGGAGGGAGGTCATTTTATATATGTACACGTATCGATGCTAACCCTGTACTGCCCATACAGGCAGCTAGGGTGGTGATCAAGTGGGGATTTAACAAAGCAAATGTTACCTATTGTCAGTAGTGGTGTCAGTATTTTCAGCCGCAATGTATTCCATTAGTTCCACCTATTCAGTTTGGATGCCAACATCAATATGTCACTAGAACTACTCAGCTATTTTCTTTTTACTCAGTATTTTTTTGGTTTAAAGCAATTCACTGGTGGAATGCAGTACCTTATGATATTTTGACTTCACCAACCTTCAAAGACGATTTATTTTTATATATGTGTTAATTTTGATTTATATAGTAATTTGTGTGTGTAATAGTTTGTGTGCTTATGTTGTAATTGTTTGGTTGTACATGTGTTAATGTATGTGTTCTGTTGTATTTAACTTTTGCGTATGTACGTATGTTGTGTCTTTACTCCTCTGCCAGGGAAGAGCGGCATTGCCAACTGGTTTGAGGTAAAATTCAAAATCAAATCAAATCAACCTGCTGGAATACTGCTGAATCCATTGTCACTGATGCAAAATAGAAAATTTATTGCAGTGGCCTACACCTGGCAGGATATTTTTTTTTGTTGGTAGCTAAACCCCGAATCTCACCTACCAAGCCTGTACTGGGGGTTACGGGTGATAGGTACGCTGTTCATTGTTGAACAAAATGCTCACAAACCACTGCAAAAGCAGGTTACCCACTATGCAGAAATTAGTGGATCAAAATACATGTGCACGTGATTAATAAATCTTGAGGCAGGAGGATGTAAGTAATGCAGTTAGGAATGATAATCTGGCCTTATAGAGTGTGCATTGAAATGACTAAGGTTTACAAACTAAGTGTATATAGCAGTCTTGTAGTTAGAGAATGAGAAAGTCAACTATAGGGTAGCAACCCACCCAGCTAAACTGGAGAACCAAATACCAACTGTTCATGTCTCTGAAGGTCCAGGTGGGACTTTGGGTGCCCACACCTTCATCTGTGAGACATAGTACAGCCTCCTGCAGAATACTAGAAGCACCTGAGTTGCACACAGGTGTCTCAGTGCTGGTTCACTGGGTGGGTGTGACCGCTAGTGGCAGCTAAAGGTTTTGCTTTGTGTGTGTGTGTATGTGTTAGTCTTGCATAACCAGACCAGTATTTTAATGTAAAGGCTCCCAAGCTGAAAAGGGTCTGCTACAGACATGGGTCTCAGTACACGAGTAAATTAGCTAATACTTCAGTACAAATTTGAAAGTACTGGCTTTATCTCAAATCTCCCAATGTATTTGTAAGTTTTTGCTAAGTACTTGGGTAATTAAAGTACTTATAAGTATTTTAAGCACTTTTTAAGTATTGTGTACTTTGTATGCATGTGTATACTAAATAAGATTGGAAAACACTAGAAGAATTCATGAAGTTATATATTATACTTCTACAGCAAATGACATGTGAGTTATGGGTGCTAATTTACAGTGTGGTAGGTTGTTGTCATACTTTCCATGTTGAAATAGCTCGCTTCTGCATATGGAGGAGTACAGGAAAGGTACTATACCTTATTTGTCAGTTCATGGTGATTAAATTAGTAGCCTGTTTCAGTCATGAGTTATGACCGATTCATTAAGCACCTGCAACTTATTTGCCATATTGTTGCTTTACAAATTATCAACTGTTCCAACTGTGTAGTGCTATAACTCAAAGACCACTCATCTAACAAGGCTGAAACTTTGACATCCACTCCTTTGTTACAAAAACGGAATTCGAGAAATGTGCAAAGCTTTTGCTCAGTCGGTCACATTCAGCATGAAATGACAAATCCATACATGTGCTTGTTGCCTTTTTGAGTGGTGTAATCAACACTTCACGTTTCCTGCTGGGTGTTGTCACAATTTGCCTATTGGAAGTGTACCAGACCCTTTTAGCACGGGCACTTATAATCTCTAATTGATAAGCCTTTGCACTGAAATAGTGGTGTGGCAGCAGGAGAGTGTGTCTTCAGTAATATCCATGCCAATAGCATCGCAAAAGAATGGTGCAATCTATGTACATGTTATACTTCTAGTGTTTTTTTTTCCAGCCACTATTGTGGTCAAATTAGTCTAGTGTGATTGTATTCCTGCTGCAATTTTAATATCACTGCAAATGAATAAAGTGCTCCCTGTCATTTTCAGCTAAAATATGATTTAGGAAATTAGGACAATACTGAGCATGACAGTTCAATTTATAAAGCATCATTGCATCATGCATCAAGTTTCATACCACATGTTGCTGCAGAGATTTATAGATGTATTGCACACATCATGGAATTTTTCATTTATTGACCAGTGAAATAAAGAATATGCTGGTGCAAATGCCAATCTAATGCAATAAATTATTTGTATTATCAACAGGTAATTAACGATTGGTTAGTAGGCACGTTTCAAAGTCAGTTTACAAACTACATATATAAAATTAATGTGTTTTGCTTCATGCATACTTACAAAATTCTTACTGATAAATGAGCTTGGCTCCAACCATGCAAAAACATCACACATCCCTAATAAGTGGGCGTAGCTCGCAAAAAAGTTGGCTTGCTGTTAGACTATAGACTACAACTCATACGATAATAGTGCATTTATATAATCACATGGATTTAATACCAAATATAATACCAATCAATTAGTGGGTGTGGCTCCATATGTATAAGCCTGCAGGCAGTAACTGTCACAAAGACAGCAATAACCAGCTGCCACTCCTATTGCAATATTATCAGTACTAGAAAAACGACAATATATTTATACAATTAATAATGTTTGAAGTCCAGCTTCGTTAAATAATTATAAATACATAATATCAGTCTTATCATAATTCTCAGCAGCAACCTACATTGATCCATGCATACCTGCAGACTGCAATACACCTACAACTACTGATAATTGCATGACTACGTATGCCTATAGACAATAACAATCCCTACAGGTTTGTGTGGCTCACAAAAGAATCTACTGTAGCACTAGACTATGACGCTTCTACATCACCAAATTGATTAATTGATTTCATACTTGTTCTACTTCGGGTCAGACTCAGATATACATGTACATAAAGCAGATGATCAGACCCAGATGACACTGACAAGATGTGATCCAGATGACCTGACCTGGTTTCAACACTAGTAACTGGGCTGACTTACAATACTATTGCACCTGAACCAATATTGCATGCAACAAGTGTAGTTCCATTATCGGTCATTTTAATGAAGAATATTGTACAATAATGGGTCGGCTATTTCCACAACCGACATCAAAAGGGAGGGAAAACCTGGGCAGTGCTGAGAGAATGACAATGATTCTGCTAGGGTATTATGTCCTGCTTTGACTTCAATGTAGTTCTGACAATAGGCCACTTCAATAGATTCATTGTTTCCCTACATGTTCATTATGGCTGTATTCATTATGCTGTTGACTGAACATTTTATTCATTATTGATTATGTGATTGTATAGCAGTATTATTATTAGCAATAATTCAGAGTCATAACCAACGTAGCTTTTACTGTTTTCATGCTCTTAGTTTATATTTTCTTGCCCTGCTGTGTGGGTTGTACCGTCAAACCTCTCTAATCCGACACTCAATGGGACCATAGGATTAAGGATTATCAAGTCACTGTAAATCTGACATTGTACAATATCTAGCAGATTATGCAGTAAATTACCAGAACACACAATGTGTTTTAACATTACAATTTGCAAGTATTACAGCTTTTTCTGTTACTGTTAACAAATAAATGTTTTGGTTGCTTAAAAATATTATTTTCTGTGATTGTTTTAATGCTGCTATTATTGTTCGTTGGATTACAAAAGTCGAAAGCAATGTATTTCCAAGTGTAAGGAATCAAATTTTTTGGTGGATTGCGGAATACAGAGGTGAAGTTGTTTTCTATACAAAAATGTTGGTAAATGACATTTTGATTGAATTAGAGAGGATTCTGGATTATGCAGGTGTTGGATAAGAGAGATTTGACTGTATATTTTTAAAACTTAGTAGCTGAATAATGAATCACCCGCTTGCATGCATTTTTAGATCAATGAAATGGGGAAAATGGAGAGGCTTTATAGAACATAATATCAATGTGTGGTGGTATACGGATGTTAGGAATGTACTGGAATTCAATAGTTGACATTCTCATTATCATGAATCAAATACGTTGTAGCTAACTGCCAGGTTTTTATAACTAAATGATTATTATTTAGCATATTCTGAAAAGGAAAAGAAAAGAAGCTCTGCATTTCTGTAAAAGTAACAAACACCCATTTTGTTAATATTCCACTTTGTATCATGTGATATATCTCTGTACTTACCATGATACAATGGAAACAATATACAGTACCTATACAACCAAATACTACACCACTGCAACTCCAGCATACATAGTAGTGCGATTATATATTGCTACTGTATTTGCAAAATTAAGGTGTACCACGCTACAATTAAAGTGCAATGTTGATATCAATAGTCATACTAGCTCCTACTTTTCATAACTACACGTGATACATGCATGTCTACAAGTGTATAAATATGTGAATGTGGCTACTGTTTGTGGCTACTGTTTGTAACTGCTTTACTAGAGTATCTCAATATATAGGTACTTGTGTTTTAGTGAAAGTACAGCTGTATGGTTGAGGAAACATTGAATGTGAGTTAAATGTATGCATGTATGTAATGTCGAGAATGACTGTTGTTCCCGAACTATACAGTATGTTTTACTCTAAATTATAAATGATCTTTGTTAATTGACATTACAAACCCACTGCCATAATTCTCAATCCTCTCACTATTCTTTAACATAATTATACATAATTTGTATGAGCAGAATAATTACAATAGTTGTTTTGTTTGTTCTTACTAATTGCAGGTTTATTCAATGTCTGGTCAGACTGATGATCACTCCGAATACAGCAGCAAATGGCCAGTACATCATTCAAACATCATGAAGAAAGAGTTTTCATTCTAAAGATATGACAAAAATGTATTTATAATGTATTTAACCGTAAAATTACTTTAAACCAACAACAGTTACGGGTTTAAAATTAACTGATGCGTTGCCAGTGCAGGTGCACGTAATAAACATGAAAAGGGTCTAAGCAACTTAAGACACCTCCAAAAATCCACCAAAAAAACTTCACACCACAGGGGTCTAATTAATTTAGTAACCAGATGCCCTTGTGTCATGGCGCCTGAGCGAAGCAAAGGTGCTACTACAGGGCCTGAGGTACACAGTAAGTACTGTTAAGTTGGTCTCATAAAAAAACTACTGTGTTGACCGGTAATGGTCATGCGGCCTTCCAAAATGAAGAGACAAACAATAGCTATGATGTTACTGGTACACATTTGCTTTGCTTGGAATGATCGTGGCACAGCCATGTAAATACTGGAGAGCACATTAATACTTAGCTGGTGAGCAGGCAATGGGTTTTAAGTTCTGCACATCCAGTCCCATCCTAAATTACCCTTACAGTTCATTCCTCTACCTCTGCTTATTTTTTCATCACACGGACTCAGTGATGTCTAGTATCAACAGAATGTACAATAACGAACACTTGATTGCTTTCAATACCGGCAATCAGGCTCTTATGGAATGAACAAAACAACCTATAATTTTATCAGCATTGCCATTAGGCTAACACTAAGAAGTGATGATTGGCTTGTTGTGAATGAGACATTCAGTTGCTGGACAAACAGACTAACTGATACAATGCCTCATAAGCAGTAAACTATAGTAAGGCGATGGACCAGGGGAAAGACTGCCTGTCTGATTTACCTTTACATTATATGGGACACAGGCCTTTTGCATCTTCTAAACTAATGCTGGCACTAGTAATCTGTTAGTCTGTGATTGTACCAGGAGCTTTATAATTTCTGCTAGGTGCCTTTGTGTTTATAAACCCCTTGTTGTACTAAGTGTTTACATAAAAAGGTAGTCAGATTTTGGAGCTACGCATTCCCTCATTGGTACATAATAACATAATATACTAGGCTACAGTACTATAAGAGTTGACTCTTCTGAAACTTCAAGGTCAAGTTTAACCTTATGAAAGCTCTTTAATAAACTCTAATAAGCAGATGTATCTGTTTAGTTGCATATCCCCAAAATTAATGTACACGCACATGCAAACTTGGTAATTGTTTCTCATTCCCACCTGCACTACTATTCATCCTCTCGCCTCAAATTCTATTAACACGTGCACACATATCTTGACCCGGAGAAGACTAGCCTTACAGTACAGAAAAAAATATTTCCAGAAAACTTTAAATAAGAAGGCTAATTTCTGCATAGTGGATATTTTGCAGTGGTTTGTGAGTATTTTGTTCAACAATCAACAGCGCACCTATCATCCGTAACCCCCAGTACAGGCTTGGTAGGTGAGATTTGGGGGTTTAGCTACCAACAAAATATCCTGCCAGGTGTAGGCCACTGTATAATTTTTCTATTTTGTATCTAATGACAATGGGTTTACAGGTAGCAGCAGTATTCCAGCAGGTAACATTTGCTTTGTTAAATCCCCACTTGATCACCACCCTAGCTGCCTGTATGGGCAGTACAGGGTTAGCATCGATACGTGTACATATATAAAATGACCTCCCTCCCACTTAGAATCCATGCCATGGTTGAGAAACAAGTATCAACTTTGCCTGCATGGCCTAATGACAGTACACTATGTTGTACCTAACAATTTCCAAGCCCTAATGTTGGTCACTTAAGGCTGAATAGTGAAGCCATGTTCTATTCATAATTATACTATTCTCTTGTAGCTGATCTCTCTACTGGGTGACTTGCATAGGCGGCGGAAAGGGGGGGGGGGGGGGGCTAGGGGGCTAAAGCCCCCCTTCGGTCTGCTGAGGGGGGGCTTAGCCCCCCCTCAGAATGATATCACACCGAAATTATCTTTCTTGGAGTGGGGCTGAAAACCGTGATAAAGATCGAGATACTCTAATAGAGCAGTCACTCTAATAGAGCAGTCACTCTAATAAAGTATTCGGTGTGTAGCGAGCTATGTAAGGATTTTTATGTAGTTTATCAGCTAGAAATGGTAGCTGGTGCGGTGGAAAGCTCTTGTCAGTTGGTTGTGACCTTTTTTTTTTTTTTTTTTTTTTGGTCTCACCTTACCTCAGCCCAGCCCCCCTCATATCAACTACTTCCTCCGCCGCTGGTGACTTGTGTCTAGTTGTACACTCTACAAGGGTATTTGTGTTTGTAGCTGAATACTCTACAGGGTGATTTTTGTAGCCAAACTCTCTGCAGGGTGATTTGTTTGTAGCTGAACTCTCAGGGGTAGACAAGAAACAAGAAAAACATAGTACTTAGTAATACAAGTGCACACATTGTACCTCAAACAATGGCAGTCAACTCAGCTTATTAGACAGTTTACTGCTTCTGTTCATGCCTTTCTCTTCCATGATGTCACGAAATCGCTATATTAATGTTGACTCATATATACGTAATTATTTTTATGAGGCGCTTATGGACTCCACTTGGGTGAACAAAACGATAGCCTTTCGGGACGGGAATCGCTCTTTTCACAACTGTTCATGACATTACGTCACTTAACCACAAGCGCCTGATGCCAACAAGGAAGGTAAATTAGCCATAGATATTAGAGTACTAATATCTATGAATTAGCGCATTGATCTATCAATGCGGCTAACATCACGTGACCTATAAAAGGTTACGTAATGACTTTCAACAAGGCATTGCGCTGAAGCCTGATAGGGCTCTTACAGTACGAAATTTTTCAACGTCTTATATAGCGAAACATGAGAGAACCGATGGTGGGAGTTTGATATGATCGTCAGCAGAACGTTTTAGTATACTGATTAGTTACACGGTTATGTTAATATTCCAAATAAAGCTCACTTCTATGATGGCTTTGATAACAGGAAGGTGAGTTATGCTGAAGAAATTTAGTCTTATTACCATCACACTTTATTTTTTTTTTTTAACCCGGGCTTGATGGACTGCCCTTGCCCACCACCCCCAGCACATAAATGGCCTGTGCTGGACAAGCCGGGACTTTCTTAGTCCACAGCAAACTGAGACTCTGCCCGAATCAGCTCCACAATTGGGGGAGTCTTAACATAGTGACCGATGGATGAGCGGGCTCCGCGGATGCATTGTATGGAGGACCGCAAGAGAGAAAAAGATAGACAGCACCTTAACCACCCCATGACAACAGAGTAATCATCGCCCCACTTATTTGAAAGTTGATGAGCCAAGCGTTGATAAAAAACAGAAGCCTCATGAGCCATCACACTTTAGTGCCCCTATTAACCATCACACTTTATTTGCTTCAATGCACGTGCTTGTTTAATTTTCCGCGAGTATATGTCCATAGGGGCACTGATTGTAATGATGAGAGATAGTAACACAAGTAAGTAGTGTGCTATTCGTATATGTTAATGATATAGCTATATTATAATGCCATACCTTGTCCAATATCAATTTTTATGCATGTTTATGGTCCGCCTAGATGCAAGTGGAAATAGTGGGGGCCAAAACTGTTGGTGTCATGGTTAATTTGGCAAATCCTTTAAACAGTGTACGCAAATTTTTCAGGGTTATGTATTATAGTGTGTGCATAATCCTGATTTGATATGGATAGCATTCCTTCATCCATGTGTATTGTAATGATAGAGAGTGGCAATAGTAAATATGGGACAGAGTGCATGGGATGGAAATCGTAGTTACATGTACATGGCCAGGAATAGAAGGTGTCAACCATTCAACAAATTTCAATACCATATAGCAGAGTAATGTTTAATAGTACCACTGTATAGCAGGTATTTAAATTTATACTCCAACAGAAAACTAATTATTTGTGAATGCTTCAGCAATTTGGTAAATTTGAAATCAGTGCTATAGGACTTAGAGGCAGGGTTCAGGGGTACTGCATTACCACAGTAATGCGATTATTACATTTTGAGTAATTAATGTATTACATGACAAATCCAGGTATTTCTTGTGCTTGCATACAGCACTTTAATTTGTACCGTAAAGAAAGTTTTGCAGTTAAGGTTTACTGAGACTATTCATGGTGAAAGTTTTATGGTAAAGCTTAAACATAGCTTTGTAGTAGCGTAAGTCGCCAATTATCGGCACCATTTCATCACGCAATTGTAATTCCTTAATTCAATGGTATATGAACTTCCGGTTTGAACCATTTAACAGAGCAGTCCTTCGTCTCTTAGTGCACCAAATTTTAATTATCTCACGTGAGTGAACATCTTGTTATGAGGAAAAGTGCAATGCCTATCATGTGCCAAATATCAGCATGGGATACCTATTATTGGCAACTGTACTTCTGTGATTGACCAATTATCGGCACGATATGTGATTTTTTATATGTAACTTCATGATGGCTTTTCAGTTCTTTGTGAAATTTTTATGGAAGGTGCAGTCCTAGGATAACTCCATTTCACAGAAGTTTTACGAAGATGAGGCCAGCCGTTCAGGAGATATTCAGATTAGATGTAAAAGCATACTGGTTTCCAATATAATATTATTTTTATGCAATTCTATGCTTAACCAGAATGGCTTGTATAGCGCTTTAACAACAATAATCACCAAATGAAAACGATTGTAAGAAATGTTTTAGAGGATACAACAGCCCATTGTGAAACTTGGTAGCCTCCATATACCCTGTAGCCTCTATAGTTTACAAGTGCTGATAATTGGCTACTTGGTAACACTACACTGCAAAAATATTTATTTAGCAGGGAAACTTTTGCTGTTTGCTTTGAGACCATGAAGAATGCGAAACTTTCCCTGTTTATGGTACTTCACGTTTAACACATAATTTAACAGATTTGACAAAACAATTAAGTGAATCCTCAAGGGGTTGCCAACCCAAAATCATGTACAAGGGTCCCAATATTCAAAAATATTTCACGTGCATTAACAATAGACTGTATTCCAAATAACACCACACAAACTTTCTATTTGGGGGATTCTTATATTTTCAAGTGTTGTCACCAATGGCGATTGAGATTTCGAAGATTGATATGTAGGCTAACAAACTAGATATCGAGGCAAAATTACCAGGTTTGGTTATTACAGCAAAGAAACAATAGTTTTTCTTCTAAACTTTGAAAACCAGCTGAAAATTTCTAACCTGGCGTTAAAGAATAGATTTTATACCCTTATAACTGTACCTGCTAGTTTTAGGTCAATATCTTCTTCCAGGATTGAATAGTGATTTGAATCTTATTAAGCCCCATTGGAACTCTCACGCGAAAATGTTAGAATACCCCAAATAGCCGCAGCCATTTTATTTCGTGACGTCATTTGGAATACTGTCTATTTGATAAATATTGGTGAATATGCTAAAATTTTCATCAGAGATGCTTTCACTTCTGCTTGACCACTGGAGCACAATTTTGACAGGAGCACAATCTGGACAGAAACATCTAGCAGTTATTTACTCCAAATAGTTGTTGCAGCTACTTATAGTCATCGATCATAGTCACCACGACAAGTCATTAATTAACAAATACAGTAATAGTTATGTAAATCCACTTGTACCCATTGTGAACCGACAGAAATGAAAGTATCCGATTATGTAGATAATCCAGCTTTTAAAACTTTTAATGGATTTCTCGGATAGTGTAAAGAAGTCCCATGTTGTTGGAAACCCCTCATCCTAATCTTGACAATAGCACAGCTCATTTCAGTGAGTATTTCATTGGATGGTATGCTAATTCTCAAAATCACCTATTTAAAGCAGCCACCTGCTTATTAAGGCCAAAAAAATCTTAGTCTTGTCTTAGATAAGTTCCACTGTGGTTCCACTGTACAGTGGAACCTAAGAAAAGGGAAAACACAATTACAAACTACATTATCTTACATCCCATTAGCATAATTAGTGTTATACATGTACTGTTATGTAGAACGAACTTTAAGCAGCAAGTACATTATTACAATCCTTGACACTAATATTACAATCCTTGACACTAATATTACAATACTTGATGCAATCCTTGACACTAATATTACAATCCTTGACATTGTCGTTCCTTACAACGCTGCTTTCTCTTACCTGGGCCTCCAAATTTTTTTCTTATCCACACAGTTGACACATTTCCCGCAGTCAGTTGCTAGGCATCCAGTGCATTGACCACAAATACGTTTCCTTTTCCTCCTATACATGTATATAAAGGTAAAGATATATCATCACTGAGGTCATCAGTGCATACCTATTTTAGTTCCAGCTGTAACAATACTTGGCTCTTGCAACTCCTGTCCCATTTGTACTGCTTCCTGTCTATTTAATCCCTCTTGAGCCATTTCCTCTTCTTGCACTATTGCTGGTTGTGCTGCTTTCTGTTTCGCTAATCTTGCTACCTGCATGGAAAAAAGCACAAAGCTTAACATTCTCAAATGAATGTCATATGGCCAGTAATACCTTCTTCTTTTCTGCTTTCAAACCAACTCTTTGTTTCACTTTTGATTGCTTAGCACACTTGCATCTGGGCAGTGTTGAGCACTGAAGTGTTGTTCTTGCTCATTTAATCTTCCTCCGTGAGATAATTACTGAAGTATCCCCTCTTCTACGGCAAAGCAGCCCTTCTTTTTTAGGCATTTTACTTTGGGTTTCCTCATACAATTTTTTCAAACACTGGTTAAAATTGACCAGGACATCAATGTTATCCATGCTGTATGTCAAAATTTCCAGTTGTTTTAACATCTGGTGTGCTTTCACTGATTCAGTTTTGAGCTGTCTTTTGATTCCCCCCTAAAGGACAAAGTACAATCAATTGGCTAAATTGAGATATGCTTTGCACACAGTTACACATAATGTACACTTTACTCACAGGTCATCTACAGAAACATTACAATCATTTTTGCATGCAATAACACATTATGCTGGATTTTGTCACAAAAAAGAAAGTACTCGTCATTAGCGAGACCTACATACTAGACATGGTCACTATAATGAAGTAGTCTTAGGTCATGAAACACACCTTAGCTGTGTTTGCAATTGGGCTACTACTTCTATAGTGAGGAGGTCTTATTGATGAGGACATGAAGTAGACCTCAGCTATATATGTTTGGGACCTACTTAATACAAGGTAATCTTTTCAAAAGGTCATGAAATGTGACCATGCAGGCCTGCGAAAACAGAACATGTGGGTACATAAAGTTTTCCTATTGTTTCAAACTTTCGTCCATTATCTTTTATGCCACTGTGCTATGGTAATACAATTTTTAGCCTACATTAAACATTTGATTGACTTTATAATAAAAGTTACAGAATGCAAATATATTCTATTCAATCACTGAGATATGACCTGTTATGTGATAGGGTGTAGTTTGTGCCCACATGTCTTGTTTTTGCAGGCCCAGTCACAAATAATAAATATTTTGTGGGCAATATTACCAATTCAAATTTTTTTTGCAGATTTGCAAACAATCTCAATAAATTATGTATTAGACTATATAATTTTGTGGAGGTCTAAGGATAAAAATTTTCTCTGATAACCTTTTGCTCTTTGCTGTTAGGCTATACGGTATACCATAGCTATATTTGGGACTTACTTAACATAGTCACTATAATGAAGTGGTCTTATTGATAAGGTCATGAAGTAGACCTTAGCTATGTTTGTGACATACACCAAAGTCTTGAGTCAAACGACTTGAGCTTAAGGACTTATATATTAATGCTATACCACTAGGAACTTGTGAGGAGGCTAAAGCCTGTGAATATAGGGAGTCAGAAACATGTAACTGACTTGCTTATGATATAGTCTCAAACACATTTCAAATATGTGGCTCATTCTGGGTTGTTGTCACCTCTGTAGTTTAACTGTCAGATTGTGCAGTGAATTATAGTCGAACCTGCATTTAACACACACTTTGGGACCAAATGATTTTGATGAAATTTTACTATTATTGTGCCATGCTCTTTTCTAGAGGGAAAATTGCATTGACGAAGGTCTATATAGGGACCTCAGCAGCTGTTTTCATGTCCTGAATGAGGAGGCCAATGTCCTTTACAGACAGGAAAGTTCCACTGTATTTACAATACAAATTGGCTGATACATGGCAACTCGCAGAGGTTTCTGGATTACACAATGTTAACATTGGTATGACTATAACATAGCCAGTGAGGGTGAACAGTTACATAACTACCATGTATTTTCAGCAGGTTTTTTTATTTTTTTTACAGCAAGTAAATATATGTATGTGGTGGATATATAAAATGTAGGGCTGGGAGATTATATCAATTGTGGGATTAATTGTAAATGTCTCTGAACATCGTAAATGTCTCTGAACATCATGATGTTGATAAATATTATAAATAACCATGATATTGTGATATCACAAGTAAATATGTGTTAATAAATTGAAACTCATGGCACATACTTTGTATGTGAAAGAACATGGTCCAGAAAGCAAGCCTACACTTCTGAGAGTTCATTGTGTGAATAAATCTTACGACATAGTTAAAAGTCCACCTACTAGAAACCATTGAATTTCTAAGGATACTTTATTCGTTACTGTTAAACTGTAACTGTGCATGATTTTAATTGTGCTGAACATGGCCATGTATTGCTACAATAATAATTTCAAGCTATTGATACATGTGAGTTATAACATCATGATAGTTATTACAATTGTGATGTTACGTTCTACAATCGTGAAAGTAACAAAATTTCACAATTGCTCAGCCCTAATAAATTGAAGCTTTCGACAAATCAGTCTAATTTTTATCCTTTCTATTTCAAACATTCAAATACTATACTGCATACAAAACTACAAGTATTAAACTAGAAGACAGTGTTTGTAATAAAACTATTATATATAAGACAGCCAAGTACAGCCACTAATACTAACAGATACTATCAGGTTAATTATTCAGGGTAATGTTTAGGCACAAACACAGATGTTCATTGTTGGCCAGTATAAACATACATCATAGTGTACATGTCATGTAATGTTGAGTGTATATATATATATATATATGTGTGTGTGAACATGTACTTGAAATTTCTGAATATTGGCAGGTGTACTACACTGGTTGTCACGCATGGAGATTAAAGTGGCATCAGTTTCCTCAACCATTTGCACCTGCTGCTCTCCACTGTCTCCACTATCACCATAGTAATGCACAATGGCATCATTGTCAGCTTGAAGGTAAGGACTTTCCCTGTAACTCTTTGGTAGGGCATTCCAACCCCATTCTGCTCTCAAGCTAATAACTGCAAACATATGTTTGCAGGGCAGGTGCCATCGTATCCAATCTTTGCATGTACAAGAGGGTTGCAAAAAATTTACTGTGTGTTTAAAGGTATCCAATTTCTTAATTTTAAATATTCCATCTTCATCACTTAAGACAATGTCCTCATCATCATATCGATTTGACCTAGCTTTTCTTTCTAAGCAATGTAGAACAACTGACCGTGGCTTGCCATGCAGGTAATTGGGGACGACATCATTGTATTCTCTATACATTGGTGAGCCTTTTAGATTCTGAAGGACATAGTTCCTGTGTAAGTCAGGTAAAAAGCGGTCTGACAGCTGTGTAACTAAAGCGGATAAGGTGAATGATTTCCTCCTTGGCATGAATTTATATTTGAACAGTTTGTTCATGGCCTCAGTTCCATTGTTAGTATCTACAGCGGCATAGAAGTTGTGATCTCGAAATGCCCGAGCCCAACGCTACAAATTAAAGAAGATATAATAAACACAAGATTCCACAACATACGCACAGTTAGAGCTGGGGGATAGTATGAACATATCAGAATATCAGGATGGTATTGCTATCGTGTATCACCTATCATTTGAAAAATTACTATCAGACAATAATTAAAATGTAAAAAAAATAATAAAAAATAAAAAAATTGAAATATTCATGCAAAACAATTGTAAAAATAATATTTGGGAACACAAACCAGGGTAAAAAGCCTGTTTAGTCTCCTAGACAAAAACATATCCTTAAGTACATCTCTCCTTGCATATCTCTGTGAAGGTAATAAGTGGATTTTCACTATTCGTTATACTATCGTCTATCGTGAACAGCATCTTACTATCGTTCAGACATTGAAAAATTCACTATCACCCAGCCCTAGCACAAATACCATACATAATTACTGTTCCTCAACAACCCTACACTCTTCAATAGAACACATACCTCATTAATACACCACACTTACATCAACTATAGATTATTAATTTAACATACTGTACCTGCCATATGTCATTTGCAAGCAATATTACTACTACAGAATACACTTGCACAGAAATGCAAGTTATTTATATTAAACATGACTATGTCTACAGTAGCATATTTTGTGCTATTTAGTTCAAGAATATTGCATAGCTTTAGACTGAGCCAGAAAATATGGTGAGCACTTGTTATACCTATGCAATACCCTAACTCATAATCTTAGTTGGTAGATCTGCATTAATATAAATTATGATGACCTGTATACATGCATGCAGTGGTGACTACAATAGTGTAGATGTTTAAGGCTGACATTCCCTTTGTGCAATAAAACTTAGGAACATTTCACCAAAAAAGCATCCTGAAAATGTTATTTGTTTGTGCCAACAATTACCATCCATCCTACTTAGTTTCACACTCCCATCAATGTACCTACCATTCCACATGTGACTTGTTATAGAGGTTAAGCTCACCTTGGGGGAATTAAGCCATGAGCCCACCAACCAATTACGGACATTTTCATGCTGTTTCCATACAGTAGACTTCTGTAGTTTCTCCAATGACTGTTTGTAGTGGAAGTCACAAGCTAATTCACTAGCAGAAGGAGCCCATGCACAATCACGTAGCAGTGACAATAACTGTTCTCTTTCATCTACACTGAGACCGTTCTTGTGATCTTGAATCCAACGGGTCCACGCCTGTTCACGGTGAAAGTCACACCCGTACACTGTAACACCAGGGAATGTTTGCTCTAATGCTGAGATCTCAGCTTCTGAAAAATCGGACATAAAAAATGGAGGATTCCATTCAGGGTTCCACGAACGAAGGACTAACAGTGCTTCTTTAATAGATACAGCACATTCGGACTGCACAATGAAGTCAGCAACAACACAATATCCAACGTTGGTTCTGACACACACTAAGAACAGTGGCAGCTCATATCTCATGGTTTTGTATGTTGCATCAATCAGGGAAATATAGTTTCCATACCTAATCAGCAATTCTTGCTGCCAAGCTACCTGATGAACCCACAATAATGATTCACTGGCATTAGGATCATCTTGTGACTGTTGGTCACTACATGGTCTGAAGAAAAACTTTTCGTTCTGTTTTTCATTTCTCCATCGAGCAACCAGTTCTTGTAGATTTGCCTGATCTAGCTTTGAGAATTGTAAACCAAGCCTGGCCTTGTACATGTGGTTTCGTATGTCCGTTGGTGTAGGGTAGTATGCACGGTTGGTTTTGTCAGGTAGCTGATCCCTAAATTCTGCTTTCACAAACTGCTCCAGATAGCGTTGGACTTCTGCAACATCTGAATATCCTTCCTTCACTAATTCTTCAATTTTTGCTGCTACCACTGGACTGACCTTCTGCACCACTCCTGCAATAGGTCCAATGAAATGTTTCTGGTGTGCTTCATTTGTTGGTAGGGAGACATAAAACCTTCTACCACTTTCAATGTCAGTACCTTCTGCAAGTGCACTCTTAAGAGAGTGTAATTTGTCTTCCTTTACTTTCCGCATTGCCCTAGCAGACAACCCATCAAGTTCAACACAAAACTGTGGAAATACTTTAAATTCTTTTATGACTACATGTGCTGGACAACCAAACTTGCGAGTCAATTGCAAGCAAACTCTATCAGACTTGCGTTCATACTTTTTAAAGTAATGCCTACCATGCTGGCAATCTAAATACTGAGTCCTCACTATTGTAAAGGGTGTATTATTAAACTCTGCAACTGTATCACCAAATTTGTGGGTCCAATAGAACTTTGAAGGCTTCATCTGAAAATGTAAAATACAAGCATGATTATATATTCACCATAGAGTGTAACATAAATTTCATTTATGAAACCTAGTGGCTAAAATACTTCTTTTTACCACCAGCCCTAACCTGAGACTGGAATTGCATTACTTGATGAAGTGCATGCCAAGTAACATAACGATCATACATTACAGTTATTATTACAGGACATTAAAAATTTATTAATGATGATGTTTAAACACTTGGGTTTTATCAACATGCATGCTACACAGCACTATAGGACACTATGTCACATTAGTTGTCCCTGTGGGTATAAATGCTTTACAGCACATTGAAGGGAAGACTCACTGAATAATTGAGCCACATTTCTGTCAAAACCACAAACAGCTTCAGTGTTTTACATCGTTAATTTCAGTATACTTACATGATGGCACAAGTTCTTTAGAAGTAATATCATTAGCTATACATGCTACATAGAGCAGTGCTGGTATTTAATGCTTGGTCTCTGTTCCCGACATTAAAATGTGGGTCCTGCACGTAGGGCAGGTACCAATGCTAGTATGTAAATAGTTTTACTTTGTCTAATTTTTACAACTAGCCCAATCATTGTTTACGACTAGCCACTAGCTTTTCAGCCCCTCGTGAAATCCAGGAGCTAGGTACATAGGGGAACTGGGCCCTCACACCTCTGAAACCTGCTAACTTATTTTCCAACTCCATCACCAAGATAAAATTATGACAAATAATTCCCTACCATTGATGGGTCATTTTCCTTCTCTCCATCACCATCCTCAAGTAACTCTTGTTTGCTGCCAGCATCATTTGTACAGCCATGGGTGATTGAAGTGCGTATTCCCCATGTGGTGGTAGTAGCAATCCTATGTGATTGTAACACTGGCTCTAAACGTTCCACAAATCCACTGTAGTAGTTTCCATGCCAATACACCACTCCACGAGCCACTCCATCACGTTTAAACTTTGCCGCCACTAGACCTCACGTGATACCAGGTGCTTATGCACGATTTACAGGCGCTTGTGGTTAAGTGACGTAATGTCATGAACAGTTGTGAAAAGAGCGAACCTCACGTGATACCAGGTGCTTATGCACAATTTACAGGCGCTTGTGGTTAAGTGACGTAATGTCATGAACAGTTGTGAAAAGAGCGATTCCCGGAATTTCCCCCATACGCGTATGGTACGAAAAATCGTACCATCTGAGTATAGCTAACCTGGTATGCGTATAATATCAAGCAGAAGGTTTTTGCACTGCCGTACCTATTGACTACGCCTGATGGCACTCTGCTTTCATTTCTGTTCGGGGAAGAGGGAGCTAGTCTTTCTGTTCAGTGAAGATCGAGATACTCTAATAGAGCAATCATATATTTTATTATAATACCATACCTGTTTCACTGCCCATACAAAAGTCTCAATAGTAGCAGTGAAATTTATCCCGTATTTCACTGGTAGCAGTGAAAAAGTTGTAATTGCAATTTCATTGGCTAGAATTTATGTTAACAATTAGTGTTGACACATGTTTAGTACATAGTGACAAATTGTGTACATAGCAACGCTAATGCACGGCATGCGCATATGCAGCGAGTATGGTATTAACTGGGAATAGCATGGGTAGCAGTGAAATTTGGGATAAATACCACTCTTGTTGTATTGGAAATGGTAAATTTCCAATACAACACTCGTGGTATTTATCCCAAATTTCACTGCTACCCATGCTATTACTAGTACTTATTATATAATAGACCATATGCATGGTCTAAAAACGCAACGGAATTATTTTACAAAAAAAGTTGACGGTGAACGACTACCGGAGCGATTATTTTGAACTTGAAAACTAGACCAACGACGAATGATGTCTAAGCGACAATGTTGTGTTTGGGGTTGCCACAACAGGAAAGGAAGATGTGTGGAGGATATTGATGGAAATCGTCTTTGTGGATGCCCTCAGCTGCAGAGCTCTCAACCTGTCAGTTACCTTAGAGTGATGACTGAATTTAAAATGAGTGAGAAATAAGTATGTAGGAGTGAGACATGCTGGTGAACATCCGACTGTGTACAAAACATACTTAGCTAAGGGGTCTGGTGGCCATGTACCCTGGGAAAATTTTGATAAATAGACTATACAGTTTTGAGAGCATCTTAAAATATTATTATTAATGTAGCTAAGTGATAAAGCAGTAAAAACAACTGACTTGCATGGTACAACTATACTATCTAGCTACAACTATACTATCTAGCTACAGTATGTAACATAGTCTATAGAGTTATTGTTTGCTACTGTGAGCTTTATTGTATTCAACACACAAAGAAAACACCATGCACAAAGGCCACTGTGAAAGGGGAGTAACTTGTACTGAGCTAACCAGATATTACAAGTAAACAACCACTGTGAATAATATTGGTGCTATTCACTATTGAATAATATTGAAGCCTTAGAGATAAAAATTAAATTTGCTGCTCCATATGAACAGCATCACAGTGCAGCTGCACGTGCATTTGCATGTGATACAAGCAATCCGGCGCCGTTCACTACGAAATCTCAAGTACAAAAGTATACGGCTCGCTGTCGCGGGGGTACAAAGATTGTAACGGGCTCGGATTGTAACTTCTGAAGTTAATAGCTATATAGACTATATTATAAAGCTAGACAGTCTGTTTCTGAAAAATGCGTGAGATGTTTGCAAAACTATGCGTGAGTTGCAAAATCAAGAGTGAGATTGGAGTCAAATGCGTGTGTCTCACGCGCAATGCGTGAGAGTTGAGAGCTCTGCAGCTGCAGGTTGATGGTTGCCCCAAGCCCGAATTGGTGACACTCTACACCATTAGCAAAATGCCCCAGTCTATTAAACGTGCTGTTATACAAAGAATCAACCTTACTAGACAAGGTCCAGAACAGAGCAGGTGGAAAGCTTCTTCAACCGCGGTGATCTGCAACGTGCATTATGAGGACTTCATGGGTCCTAGCAAGACAAACAAATTTTGTATTCCTGTGTATTTTAAGAAGCCCAGCACCACTCCAGCATCAAAGAAAGCTAGGATAGAGGAAGAAGATATGCAGGATACAACCAGTGGATATCAGGATGAAGATCTTGATGATTTGTCACTGCAAGATACTCAGCCAGAAACTATCCGTGTAAGCCTTGATATTTGTACAGCCTCAAGTACTTCTCAACTGGACTTGGATGCTGAGTTGTACCTTGAATCTACTGAATTTACTGATAGAACTGAAGATACTCAGTCAGATACTGTTCCCATACAATCACATTTGCATGGTCTTGATGCTGAAGACCCAGGTACAGCCTCCAGTAGTACTCAACTGGTTAATGCTGAGCTGTGCTGTGAACCTGCTATGATAGTAAGTGGTACACCTGTTTCACAACCACATGATCTTAGTTCACCTGATGTTACAAGTATTGTCTCCAGGTGTGCTCAGGTAGAGCAACAAAACAGTGAGCTACGTGCAGAGAACTTGGCATTGAAACAAAAACTTGAGACTTTCAACAGCACTGTGCAGCGATTAAGTTTGAGCCTACTTACTGAAAGTAAACTACAAATGTACACTGGCCTTCCTCGGAAGGTATTTGAATGTCTTTTAGCGTGGATAATTCCTGCAGTAAGAAAAAGAGGAGCACGTGATGAACTAGATCCATCTCAAAAGTTGCTCTTGGTTATGATGAGGGTTCGTTACAACTTTCCGCAAAGTGATTTAGCTTTTCGCTTTAATATTGATCAAAGCACAGTATCCCGTATCCTAAATCAGTGGATACCAATGCTGAAAGTTCAGTTGAAACAACTTATTAGATGGCCACAAACAACTATTGGCCCAATTGATCCTCCCTACAATTTATTACCCAATGCTGTAGCCATTATTGATGGAACTGAAATTTTTATTGAAAGGCCAAGTAACTTAGCTACACAGAAATCTTCATACAGTGATTATAAAAGTCATACCACAGTAAAGTATTTAGTAGCTATAGACACTTTTACTGGAGTTTTTGTGTATGTTTCACCCGGATTTTCTGGAAACAGCAGTGATCGGTTTACTATAGAGCATAGTGGGATACTAGATCAATTGAAACCAGGCCAAAGAATCCTTGCTGACAAAGGATACAATGCACGGGATCTTTTTGCTCAGAAGAGATGTTTTTTGACCATTCCGAGTTTCTTAAGTGAAGGTCGCCTTACTACACAGGAAGGTTTGAATTCTCGGACAATTGCCAGTGCACGGATTAGAGTGGAGAATGCCATCAAACGGTTAAAGGAGTACAAGGCTTTATCTGAAACATTAAGCAACAGAGTGAACAAGAAGATTGTGGATGATATGGTCCTTGTAGCTGGTGCACTATGTAACTTGAAACAAAAATTGATTAAGTAGCTATAATGTATACATATATATGTATTTTTTTATTTTCTGGGTATTGTACAACAATAAGTGTAGTTGGTACTTTATAGCAGAACATTTATTGTAATTTACAAGTGACATAAAATAATTAGCTTACATTGAACTACACAACCCATCAATACTACATGTATACATAACCCATGCGTAATAACACACATAACCTTACATAAATTAATACTACATATTACATAACCTATCTAAAGCTTCAACACCTAGTGTAGAGAAGTAAAAATGAGAGAGTTTATCCTTCATATCTGTCCATAGTTCAACATCAAACATAATCCGCTCAATATGAATGTCTACATCTGTCCATACCACAAAATCACAAAATTCTGCACCTGTGAGTGCAATCTGACCTGTCACTTGAAAGTAGTAATCATGCCGGCGATTGAGAGATATTTGGCCATTTTCGGTATTTCTAAACAAACAAAATGCAGGGTCCTTGCAAGCCACTTCAATAGAATTATTTCGGTGCTTATAGGGACACTTAACCTCTACCACTCCAAACTTTCCATTTGCAAGGGGAATGATTCCATCAGGAGATGTTGCCAGGTAAGGAAATTCTACACTCAGGTATACACCACATTCTTCAACCTGAGCACCACTCTGCTGAATGTATTGGTGTATAGCATTTGACTCGTGGTCACATCCCCACCGCAGTGCTGCTGTGTGGGGAATACCATAATCTCCTAACAGAGATTTAACCAGTGAAGGAGGATACAATCGTCGGAATGCTCTGTTGCAAACCCTACCAAAATTGCTAGACGTGATTCTCCACTGTCTTGCATCTAACCACAATGGATTATGTCTTTGACCAATGGTCATGACTTGGATTAACTCAACCTCTTCAGCTGTCGGCTTTAGCGCCTCAACAAGATCATCGACATTAACATCTCGAATAGAAGCGATGTCAGATAACTTATCAAGTGGGTCAATTAATACAGGATTAGTACTAGGTGGAGGAGCTGATTGCAAGGACCTTTCTTCTTCCTGCTTAAAATAATGCTGGACACCTGAGTCACATCCAGCACTCTCCAACTGTTGCAACAAGTCATCAACTTTTACAACAGGCCCAGTGAATGCAACATAGCCATCAACAGATGACTTTCCAAAATCTAAGTCTACTACAAAGGATGGCGTTCCACTTTGTGTAGGCCTAGACCAAGCACACCTCACACTTGTGCATGCTTGTGGAGTGATCTCGGTAAGTGTAATAAGTAGTGCAGCTATATGTACACAACTCTGTGTTTCCCCAGCAGGACACTTACAATTTCCAGCTACAGGTCTTCCATCCTGTAACTTTGTAAATAGAGATTAGAATGGAGGGTTCTTCCGCATAGTAGGTCGACATTTAGCTTTTATGAAAGTAGTGTCATCAGCTTTTGCCATCTCCAAATCAAACAAGTGGCTACACTGACATAAACGAACACCAGTTTGAAAATTCTTGGTGTAGCCTCCCTTTTCCTTAAGATATGTGGTAACATTACCTTCCCTCACTAACGGAAAGTCGTCTCCTGTCCAACCATCAGCTGGCAGTTGCTCAAAGCTTGGTGGACTTGTATACGTGACACATTGAAATGCGGTAGCCTCGATTTCCTCTTCTAATCTATCTGTATAAACAACATCAGCAACTTTTTGAACCAGTTCAGCCTTGTTTCCAGTTAGGGGTATCCGCCTCTCTCGCAGAAAAGTCTTCAATTGATCAACAGTCCACGAACGATACAACTCTACACCTTCCGCCATTCAGCTCACTGACACCGTTCACCGTTGTGACGTAAAGAGGATCACGAGAGAATTAGAGATATACGGTACGCATATCGTCTATTGCAAGACCTCGCACAGCGAGTATAAATGCAATATTCAAATCAAAATATATAGCTATACAGCTAACTAATTACAATTTTACAGTTCATTTATAAGAAGGTTGTTAAACACGGTGCTGGATAGATGAAGCTTCAACAGTGTCTGGTTGCAAGTATTTAGTATAGCAGTGGAAGGAAAGAAGCTGAATTTATGTGTCAATTCTAGTGAATGGCAGGGTAAGTTGATCTGATTATAGCTATTCTATTCTCTAGAGCTAAGATCAATTTAGCTTTAGCTACTGCGATTAAGATATAATTCACTTTACTGCATGATGCAAACCTATTTAAAATAAAGTATTCCTTAAAATAAAAGAATAACATGATATCTCGCATGACTATATATATAAGTGATGAAACTGACATCTTGATTTAGGACAATATATGATAAAAACAATCATGAATTCATCACACTGTTGGCAGATCCAGTCTTGAATTGTGTTAAGTCCTGCTGATCTGGTAGGATCTGATGAAATTCTATATTGTCAAAACTAATAAAGGTCAATCATCTGGGTTGGAAGCTTTACGAAAAACATGATAACACCTAGCTGCATACAGTATAAGTCTGAAAAGTATAAATCAAAGGAAGGAGATTTAATATAATATGTCTTGATTTATACATAGTCGTTGGTGTATATCTAGCTATAACAATGTATCTCGTTGTCTGTTTAACATTTCATTTCATCAAAGCATCTGACAGTTCCACAAAATACATGCAATAGAGCCATCACTCATATAATTATGATGGTTTATGTAAGCACCTGTGGATTATTTTCTTGATGTCTTCTGACTTTTGTACATATTGATTTATTGCCTCGTCCTGCTGTCTATACTGCCTTATTTGTCATGGATTTCCATCTTGCATTTTTATAATAAATGACTTCATTTATCCACAGTGTAATTGATTTGAAAGTACACAAGCTGGTATACTGTATACGTTCTTTAGAATAGTTGAGTTAAAATGACCAGATTTGTGAAAAAGGTAACTTTTCCACACATTTTACATACCAGCAAAACAAAATGGTGTAACACTTGACTCCTTACACTGATAAACTTGCTCTTAGTATCAAAATGCAGATAGATACTAGTAGCTACTGTACACTCATGGATAATTGCATGCAGACAATTATAAGGTATATGTTCAAAAACTTATGAAACCCCAAAGTTCAAAATATGCATGGGTCAAATTTTGTCTGTGAAAAAGGTACCTTTTTGCAAATCCGGTCACAAATTATCTAGCTGTTGCATTAACTGAACACACTAACAACGTACGATAAATTTTAATTTTTGTTTCTTCTTCCACACAGTACATTGTGGCTGCAATTGCTACACATATATTGCTTCTTATTGGATTCATGATCCATTGTTGATACAATGAAAATTCAAAAACTAAGCCATTATTACAAATGCTACTCCTCCTTCATATCTATAATAGAGTTAATTATGTAATGTAATGATGTGACATGATGTAATATAATGTAATTTATGCATGCCTGTAACATTAATATTGTGTACTGTAGTTGTAAGAGTTAGTTGTTATTGTGTACTTTCAGTTATTGATTAATAATATTATATACAGTAGTCTGTTTTGCCTATAAATGGTCTGCCTACACTTCCCTACAATTAGAACAATACCCACACATAATATTTATGTGTTTACAAATACTCCTGAAGATAGTCAAAGGTTAGTACAATAATTATAGAGCAATATTACCCATACAAAACTCTACTAGGGGTTTCTCTATACTTGTATATATGAACTTTGTAAAAATGTGTTTGGGTTTAAAGGTGCCCATGCAATTATCTCTTCAACATAAAAAAAGAGCAGTATGCTTCTTGTCTTACTCAGAAACTGAAATTTGAAGTTTGATCTTCTAAAGCATTATTTAGGACAAAAGACATTGATTTCTTTTAGGCTGTAGAATTGTGCCAGCATATTGATATTCACGATTTTTCAATGAATATAACTAGAATGCATAGTGATATAAACGCTAAGCCAGTAGAGGTAGCATTGTAGCTAAATATAAACATAAGATTTTGATATAATTATCCATATACTACATTCTGATTGGTTACAACATAGCAACCATATTAAATAATTTGCATCCATTGGTCAGGCATGCATATATATATTATTTCATTAAATATTTTATTCTATTGTTGCTACATATATAATCTATTGTTTACCTTTAATTTGTTAGTACACTAATTTGTTAGTACACTAGTTTCCACTTAAAAATGGATATTCATGCCTGGTGGCACTAAAAGGTGTGTCACAGTTGAGCAGACAATTTTAATCAGATGAGCTCGAGAAGTACAATGTATAATGATTGCTCAAACAGAAGAAGACCTGGAGAATGCTTATACAATAACATTGAGGGAGGTAGCAAAGAGATATAACTGCATGTAGAGAAAGTAATGTTTTCAGTTTGCAAATTAACGTAAATCTGCATGGCTGTAGCTTATAGCAATATTAGATGTGCTATACTCTAAGACTGATGTGCATAGTAATTAATTGTGCAATAAATTTTTTTAAACTGTAGTTCGCTGAATCTTTGCTATTGAATGAGGCATGTGCATTGTCTGCTGAGATGAAGTAGGAAAACATAACATGGCAGAGATTTTATGGTGAGTTTATGAGTTCTAATGTATAGTTCAGTAATGAATGTATATTAAGTAGCATTGTTTTATTATTGTTAAGTGCGTTGTATAGCTACTCCCTACTTACTGTCATGCTTGTGGATGGGAAGACAATGTGTTTAGCTACTCTTATCTGAATGTATACTCTTTAAAGTTAACAACATCCACATTAATTTGTGCTGTAGGTCCAGTGTGATGAATATACTATTTACAGTATGAATAAACAAGAAAAGTACGTAAACAAGAAATTGGATCCTCAAAAGAAGAAGAGTGTACATAGTATATACAGTGAGGAGCCATGTTGCACAACTGATGACACTTACGAAGTTCATTTTTCCAGTTATTAGCTTTGCACAAGCAGTATAATTCAGTTAGAACTTACTAGCTACCATGCATGTTGTAATTGCTCTCCTTACTTATTTACCCAATTCTGTTGTAAATTGTCACACTTATAATTGAGTATATTATATAAGACCATCTGCATGCTTCTGATAGCTACTGTATAAAGTAGCATACATGTACAGTACCATTTAAGTAAAGTTCTGCAGACAAAGTGAGATCATGTACATAAGATTTAGGTACATTAGTATAGGACTATAGTGGGTATTGCATGGGCATGCATGGCAAGGATAAAATGCATGTGTGAAAAATACTACATATAGGTCAGTTTAATCCAAGATATTGTTATAAGATGGATGGGATGGATATTGTTAAGGTAAATGAGGAAAAGGATTTGGGGGTGTTGATTGATTGCAATCTCAAGTTTCATAGTCAGTGTTCGGCAGTGGTTAATAAGGCTAATAGACTTCTTGGCCTTATTAAACAGACCTTTTCGGATATTTCTGTAGATTCATTTACATGTTTATACAAATCAATAGTACGTCCTATTTTAGAATATGGTAACTTGGTTTGGGGACCTTACTATAAAACAGACATCCAAAAATTAGAAAAAATCCAACGGAAAGCAACTAGAATGATCAAATCTATAAGAAATCTTGACTACAAGGAACGATTGAAAGTACTTAACTTGCCATCATTACATTATAGACGTTATAGAGGTGACATGATTGCTGTCTACAATATGCTACATGATAAGTATGATATAGACCATTCTGATTTTTTTACTTTTTCACCCATTACCCATACCAGAGGTCATACATTTAAGCTATTTAAATATTTTTCAAGAACAGATGCCAGGAAATATTTTTTTACAAGAAGAGTTGTTGAACCATGGAATAATTTACCCCAAGAAGTAGCATGTGCAGCATCAGTTGATGATTTTAAGAAATTGATTGACCAATATTCATCTAACACTATGTATAAATGTATGTAATTAGTCTACTTGTACTTTTTTACCTGTTGATCAGGTGTAACAGGCTGTTTAGCCTTATAAATTACCTGTAATAAATAATAATAATAATAATAATGTGTGTGCTGATGAATAAATTTATAGTTACAGCTCAGTAGTGTTGTGTTCTAAGTTTGCTCAGCTAGAAATGCTTGTAAAGACAGCCCATTGTAGCTAGGTGATGGCAAGGCTAGAAGATACTGAGAAAAGGCATAATACGCATATGGTATACGTACCATACGCGTATATGTCTATATATATATACCGTACGCGTATGGTACGGAAAATCGTACCGTACGCGTATGGTACATACCATACGCGTAGCTATACGGTACAAAATACACATATGGTATAGCAGTGGCGGATCCAGGATGGGGAATTTGGGGCAAATGCCCCCCCTTCAAGAAATTGCATACAAGATCGAGATACTCTAATAGAGCAGTCAATTACTCTAATAAAGCAGTCACAATGTTCATGAGGCAGTGTAGCTTACCTATGAAGCTATAAATAGGATTTTATTTTACATAACAGACGTGATATAGTTGGTAAGTATAACTAGCTATTATTGTCGTGACCTTTTTTTTTTTTTTTTTTTTGGTCTTCAACTGGTTTTCAGCAAGTTTTTTTGGTCTTCAACTGTTTTTCAGAAAGGTGCCCCCCCTCTTTCCAAACTCTGGATCCGCCCCTGTATAGTACAGCTATACTATTACTATACACCGGCGCAGTCACTACTTACTGCCTCTACTGCTATATCTAGCTAGCTATATTATATTATACAGCGTGCTGTTTTTAAAGCAACTGCCTACTGCTACTATATATACTATATATATATATAGCTATACTGTTTATACTGTTAAATGCAACTGCTGCTATTATACACTAGCTATACATGCTTGCTGCTGCTGTTGCTATACTGCTTGCTACTACTGGTGTTTTTTTTTATTAATGAATAGCTATAATAGATCAGGGTAGCTCAAATTGAAAGCCATTGACATTTGTAATATGAAATATATTGTGTATAAATGTAATAACACTATATGTATAAATGTATGTATTTAGTCTACTTGTACTTTTTACCTGTTGATCAGGTGTAACAGGCTGTTTAGCCTTATAAATTACCTGTAATAATTATATTATATATATATTGAAAGAATTTAAATCGTACATTTTACATTCCTGAAGCAATTTTATTTTTTACTTTACAGTGTACATGTAGCACTGAAGATCTGACAGCAACTATAGTGCTGCATGCAGCCTTTGAGTTACCTAAACTATGTAGACTTTGACAACATGGCCAAAGAAAGGAACATACCCCATGCAGCATTCAAACTGCAGGCCACCCAATGTCTAGTCGAGCACCACACTCAGTCTTCTCCATATTTGGTTAATGAGAGATAAACGTCATAATAATTGACAATTACATGAACAAAGGGTCAGGAGTCCAGTCTCAGGGTTACCAAGTTATTACTAAAAAGTATGGAGCCCTGGCAAGACCAAAAAAAAAACTACATACAAAACTAAACAATTATACATGGCTTCTCAACAGGTAAACAGATCAACTACATCCCAAGTAGTGGAAGCACGGGGATTAAAGATCCTGTATGAACAGGAGATTGCAACACGAGCTGCTTGCTGAAGAATACAACGAATAGTATTCTTTGGTAGATGGCATACATCGCTTAGTTTAGAGACAGTCTGTGGCATGAAATGGCCCAAACAGCCAACCTCAATTGTCACAAGATTAACTGAACATCCAGCCTGTTGAAGGTCAGTCAGTAATGAACCATAACGATCTTCTTTACGGTTCCTTGCAGCTAAAAGGTGATGTTCAGTATTAGTAACTACAGAGAGTTCTAATAATGTGATGGAATCTGTGGAAACCACCACAAGATCAGGTCTGCTCAAGGTAGATGTAATATGAGGCGGAATAGTACTTGGGGGACTAACACTTGCCTGGTGGCCAGGAAGATCTGCATAAATCTCATAACATGGTGGTAAATCTTTCTTAAAGTTGCAAACAAGAACCTGCAGAACAGAGTCATGACGCCAAGTGTATCTGCCTTGATCAAGTGCAATGGAACAACCAGTTAAAATATGGTTAGTTGTTGGTTGAGTACAGTGACAAAGGGTACAAACTGGACTAGTGATTATATGTGACTGGATTTTGGAAAAACGATCCAAATCGCACATTAGAAGTTTCGAGAGAAACGGTGTTAAAGAATTCAAGCCAGCATAACTCTCCAAGGATAGCAAGCACGCGTATGAAACTTACACAAAAGATGCATCAATCTGTTACCTTTCAAGCCACTTCCAGTACTTGTAGCTGCTTGTACAATTTCCCGCCAAATAAGATAGAAAATCTGAGCAGTTGGACGAGCGAGGTAGTATCACGAGTGCTCACAAAGGGGTGGAGGCTGGGGGGTGGAGGCTGGGGGGTGGAGGCTGGGGGGTGGCGGGGAGGGCAAAAGTTAGACCTCAAAATGGAGGCAGACGATTGGAGTCCAGACACCAGATTACAGGGCTGTGCTGGCTCCTTAGTGGCTGATATGTAGCAAAATCAGCAGAGAACACGTCTGGCCAACATTATGAGGCTGTCCACCAGTAAACCACTGACTCTTGCCAAGCCAGGTCCTTCACAAGGCCTGAAACCGCCATTTGAGCACTCCACACCACCCAGAAAAGATGTGTGTAAAAACCAGCCTCGTGTAGTTTGAGTAGTGCTGAGGGTCAAAACTTGTAGTACGATAGTGTAGCTATCCACTGGTGGTGTTAGTTTGATTTTGCCTGATGTGCGATTTGGATCGGTTCTTTAAAATCTGGTCACATATTCCAGTGAGCCAGATTCATAGGTGTTGGTAAGGTGTCACAACCGGCACGCAATAAGAAAGAAAATTGCTTTTCAGATAAACCATACATTATCTCTTCCACATGGGACAATTTTTTTCTAGGGCAGAAATTTATTCTGTACAGTCAATGGTTCAAGAGTGGAATTCCAATAGCGAACATGAGAGGACCGTAAACTGGTATGAGCCTTGCTTTTTAAAGTAGAGGAATGGATGTTAGAAACTGAAGATTTAGCAGCAGAAAGAGCATCAAAAACAACATCTGGTTGAGCGTTCAATAGCCAGGATATAAGATAGCTTAGCAGATTCCTTGAGATGAGGAAAGAAAGGAAGGTTTAAAACATCAGGATGGAAAACAGTTCCTGGAGTGCAATTACGAGGTAAATGTAGCCACTGTTTCACAAACCACAGCACAGATGATTGAGCAGATTGAATGGATGACATTGTAAGCCTCTCCACAGCAATATGAAAGTGAAGAACAGATGTAACAAAGTTTTTAAGGATCCACACTTTGTATTCCCCTCTAATAGAACAGTTGTCAATACGCTGGAGATACAATAAGATTTGCTGTTTGATGTTGTCAGAGGCCAGCACTTCTGTGTTTCTTGGCACACAAAATATTCATCTACCCTGCTACATGCTATAAGGCCACTCCAAATAAATTCTCTGTTTCCCGTCCACCGCCCGCATCTGGTTACTGCCTGCTCTAAATATTCCATTATTCCGTATTCTTCCATTATTTTCCGGTTATTCTTGCATACTGATAGGCTCAGTAAAAGCATACCTCTCAACTGTCACGCCTCCGGCGTGAGTCTCACGATTTGAGGTGCAATCTCACGCTCACACGCCCAAGGTATTGAATCTCACGCCTACAAGCAATGTGGTTTCAGTATTAGAACCAAAAAAGTTTGTAACTGAAACTTTGGATATCGCGGATTGCGCATCCGTTGTCATAAGGCCAATGAATTTGATATTTGTATTTGAAATACTCTAATAGAGCAGTCACTTTTACTCTAATGGAGCAATGAGCTATACTCTAATGGAAAAATCACTTGTTATACGGATCAGTAACGTATTTTAGCTATTTAATGCAGGAGTAATCAATGTAGACTCACTTTTTTGGCAGAAATCTTCATGTTTGAGATGTGTGTTGTGCTTTAGAAAATAATGAATAATGAATAATAACCGCCCGCCCGCATCAAATTTTCAAAAATCTGAGCAAGAAACTAATCAAGTTTCATTGGCCTAAATTGTTTGGGGGATTCGACCAAATAGCCAATCAAATGTGATGCACATCCGTGGTCACCAATGTCTATGGTGTCACGTGAAAATGGGCCAATGAGAACGAAATTTGAATGGAAGTCCTCACATTTGATTGGCTATTTGGTCGAATCCAAAAAAGATTTATGACAACGGATGCGCAATCCGCGATATGCAATCTGCGATAGTTATGTAGTTGTGAACAGTTGTGTCACGTGATCATTCTCACGTGATCCCTGGTATTTAAACGAAGAAATGGCGCTGGATCAGACATGTGTGTGGCTTTGGTCAGAACACTGGATTAAGACATGGCTGGGGACAACAGAGTGAGATGTAAAATAAAAGAGTAAAAGAATGTTTTGACTGCCTTGTATCTACAAGTGTTATTTGAGCTGTGTTGGGCTAAAGTGATCACGTGATGCCATGGATACACCGCAAAATGAAAATAGAGAACAAGCAACTAAGTGTGGCTGAACATTAAAAAAGATTGTGGCATTCCAGTGCCTTCAAAAGATAGCTAAAAGTGCACTGCCAGAATACCAGAATTCAATGGATACGTCAGTGTGCTCAACTAATTCTAGTGTGTGGCATAGCAGATGGTAGCATAATGTATCGTATACAGATACAACTAAGCCTGCATAAACAGGTGGATAGATAGAAAGCATAAGTGCACAACTACACATTATCAGCCTAAGGGCACAGTTTATGTATGTTGTGCTTGTTCACTCCAACAGGTTGTATGGGATGGATGGCAGTTTGTTGATTTCACTCCTGGCAAAGGCTACAGGTTGAGAGCACTGTAAAAGCTATCTTGAAACAGTGTCAACAGTGCTATATATCAAGTCAGCACAAACTTCACGTTTGTGTTTTGCAACTTACAAAGGAAGGAACAAATTTAAACATGCTTTTATGCAGTCTTTTTGGCTGTGCCAGGCAAATAAATTATCTTCGATTGTGGTATGCAGCTACTTTTGTCGTCTCCTTGAAAGTAAGCTGCCAAGAAGATATTCCTGAAGAAAAGTTGTGCTTTCCTTCCCCTTCGTGAACAGAAATGTCGTTGAACGCAATTTCAACTCCCAGTCCAGGTTTACTGCCGTTGAAACGACCAAGATCTAAAGACAGCTCAAACCAGCGCGAGAAGAAATCCAAAAGAAACAGTACTTGCCCAATATGCGATGAAGTAATTAAAGAAGCTACAAAGCACAGGAAAGGTGATGATGGGTTACCATTATTCCACGGAACGGCACGGAACGGAATGGCATATTCCGTGACATATCAAGAAGTTTGCGGAAATTTGCTACGTTTTTGCTCCAGCCTCACCGATTTGTTCACTATAAAGTGGATAAATTCTATTGTACAGACACTTTATACTCACGTATCTTTTCACTCCAAATACGTATTTCAGATTCGCAAGTAGCATGAGAAAGAGCAACTCATGGTGAACAGAATGATACTAAATGAAGCTCGGTACACAAAAAACCCGCTCGTCATTTTGACAATACAGGAACACAATTGGTTTCAATACATTTCCTATGGAGCATTTTCACTATTCTTATAGATTCGATCATATCTCGTGACATGTTTGGATTTTTCAGGATTCGCTGCTAGATTCTGGTAGCCTATTCTTGAGCGTTTCTAACAAGCCATAGTGGGCACTTCCAGCGTAAAGTATATCTCGTCAAAACGATGTTAAAGTCGGAGGTAAAATATGCGGGCAATTCGGAGCGAGATTAAAGCTGTGTTTTGGCACGGAGTTCGTCGAGTTAGGTTTGACAAGCAACGCACGGCCAATCTTTAACTATAAATAACTTCCCACACTTAATCCAGTGCTTTAAAACTATTTTATTAATGAAACACTGTATGTGTGCAAAAGTTCTAGTACACCAATACATCTGTCATGAACTGGCACTATGGAAGAATAGCCAATCTTTGATGCTCAGTGCAGTAGAGATGTCCCAAAACCTATAAAATGAAAAATCAGCAACAGTAAAGCCTTTAATAAATGAAATATAGCAAGTTGAATCAATTACAGCTGCTTAATTGCTTTGATCTTGATTGGACAAATCACCTAATTAGTCATGTCAGCTGGCCTGAAAGTTCCGTTTTTGAGCAAAAGTTCTTCATATGCATTATTCTCCGGAACGGAACAGAGCAGATACACGTTACCAGCGCATCAACTAGTATATTGTTTGGTGGCCATGGGCGTCCTAGAACGGCTAAATCTAAGGGAAGTTCTATACACTACATTCAGCTTTATAGCTATCATGTCTACAAAGCTATCACATAAAAACTATAGCTAGTAGCTATTATGTCTGATTTATTACAGTAGATACTAATAAGAACTTAAAATTCAGTCTCTCAACTTGGACCAGTCCCTAAGTCTCAACTATGTACGTAGCTATATAGCATATTTGATTTAACCTTGATGGCACAGTAAAAAAAATCATATAGGAAGCAAGAATAAAGTTAGCAGCAAAAATTGAATAAAATATTTGTTTATACATTATCAAGTAAAATAGGTGACAAAGTAATAGCAAGAGTTAATAATTGCATACAGTAAATCAACACAATTAAATTAAAAGCAGTACAGCAAATAAATGGTACAGCGATAGACTACACTGCAACAGTTTCTAAACACTAACTATAGTTTCAACACAGCTTTGACAACTCCAGCGTACATTCTTTGCCTAAGGTGCTTCAATAGAAACTGGAGAAATGCATATATCCCCATGGTACCATTCTGAACACTCCGAACAGTATGTCATTGGAGGTTGATGTGGCATGTCAGGCTTCCAGTAAACCTTCACTTGTTCAGTATATTTAACATTCAGATTTTTCTTCTTTTGCCTCTGATTGATAACATAGAAAAACATTGCTGTTCAATAATAGCTACACATCTAGGTTGGTCAAATACTAGTGCACCAGGGTTTTCACCTGAACACAGTAGCAACTGCATATGCAATGCTGAACAAACCACAATCATTAGATCCAGTCTGTTTATGAACATCTACAAAGTTCAGGTTAAATTCTGATTTGCTAGCGTGCAGTAAACAGGCCACTTGTGTTAGCTGCCATAAGAAAACATACTATCAAAAACCAACACATCTTTTCAGATTGACTACTAGCAAGGTTACTAATTGTCACCCAGTGATTTCTGTTGCTGTCATGTATAACTTGAGTGAAAGCACTTTCAACAATCTAACAACTCATCGTCAACCCATACCCAACATCTTGAAATTTCGTTTGAACTACTTGTTCAATATTATATTGGCTAACATTGATAATTGCAACATTAATCCAATCACCCGACAATACCATAGCCTTGTCCACGTCCATCAAGTGTAATTCATCAATCCAGGAATGGGTGCCTTCATCTTTGGGCAATTCTCTGTATGTATCAGCAGTCTTTTCTTTAGCAGGAGGGTGCTGCTTCTTTTCACCAAGTCGTATACTTTTGCACAAGTTTTTGGAAGCTTTATTGACAGGTTGACTGAATGGAGAGTAGTCCAAAAGGAGTGATCCACCGTGTGATGAGCCTTCCTCATTGCACACTAGATGATCTACATGTTGGAGCATACATATTAACAATAACAATAACTGTTAACATAATGATATTAATTACAAAACAAGTAAGGAAATATCAATCCTTTTTTCCCACTAAAAAATTCAATAATCAAAAATGTATGGTTAATCGTTAGTGGCAGAGCCAATATTATAAAATGGGCTCTAAATAGAGTAGAAACTTGGTCAGCATGTTCTATATAATGTCATTGGTGTGAATCAAGCAAACAAAGAACAGTATTGAGAGAGAAAGTGGCAAAATGGGTGCTAGCATAGATTTACCATTAGATGTTTGTGTATCACCACCACAATGTGACACTGTAGTGCATCAAAAAGCTACTATCGATGCTATTCTTGTCCAGAAAGTAAGCAATGACATTTTGTTGTTGGCCTTGCCATTTTTTTCTATTTACTGTAGTAAACAACTACAGGCTACCAACACATCAGTAATCCCACCACAGGCTTCCATTGCATTTAGCAAACCCATGCAGATATCAAAAAAAGAAATTTGATAAAATTTTAACTAGGTACAAATTATCACTTTGCTCAATTGATGGTAAATTCGTTCTAAAGTTGCTGCAGTTAAAAAAAAGATTATAAAATTGTAGCGCAAGTCACCAAATTATCAGCAGGTACCAATTATCGGCACTTGTAAACTATACTATGAGAGGCTACAGGGTATATGGAGGCTACCAAATTCCACAATGAGCTGTTATATCCTCTAAAACATTTCTTAGAATCATTTTCATTGGGTAATTATTGTTGTTAAAGCGCTATACAAGCTATGCTGGTTAAGCATGGAATTGCATAAAAATAATTCTATATTGGAAACCAGTATGCTTTTACATCTAACCTGAATATCTCTTGAATGGCTGGCCTCACAAAGAACCAGCGAGGCATTATGGAGTTACATCAGTACAAAATCACACACTGTGCCGATAATTGGTCAATCACGAAAGCACAGTTGTCAATAATAGGTATCCCATGACAATAATTGGCACAATAGGCATTGCAATTTTCCTTATAACAAGATGTCCACTCACATGAGATAATTAAAATTTGGTGTGCTAAGAGATGAAGGACTGCTCTATTAACTGGTTCAAACTGGAAGTTCGTATGCCATTGAATTAAGGAATTACAACTGCGTGATGAAATGGTGCCGATAATTGGCGACTTACGCTAGCTAGGTTTGGAGCAGTCAGGCTGTTCCACTGAGAGACAACATGTCAAACAAACACACACACTCACCTCTTTTACTGACACCCAAAAGATCCTTGTCCACTCACATAAGTTTTCAAATTCTGTGTTAGGGCCATACTTAATGTAACATACAGCAGTACTAAATTTCTCTTTCATAAATCCAGCAAACCAAAAGTTCAGTTTTCAACTGAGTGGCCTTTGTTTGTAAAACTCTGAATCTCTTAGTACACTCATCAAAAATCACGGTGATCTGCTAAAGTACTTAAAACGTAATTCTCAATCCTTCTTGGCTCTGGTCTACCACACTGGTTCTGCCATCCAGGTCATTTTCCACTCTGGTTCTCTGTTCTGCCATCGGAATCGCCTTCTATTCTGGTTCTTCCTGCTATAAGCACCTTCTATAACTACAGCAGAGACTGAATTCACCACAAAAGGACTCCTTTGCATTCTTCACCAACTCATCTTCTTCACCTTGTGTTCCACCGTGTTGTCACCTCGGATGACAGCTGCATGTCACGTGATAAAATGTCACGTGATAAAATCCCACATTAGCATAATTTATGATAATTATAGCCTGAAGGCTAGTTATCAGCTACAAGAAACAGCCGGCTCGTTTTGTTCGTCACAAAAGTAACATAGTATAGTGTTTGAAAGTGATTTAGAGGATATATCTAGGAACTTTAGGCGTTCCGTTCCGGAGAATAATGCCACGGAATATGCCATTCCGTTCCGTGCCGTTCCGTAGAATAATGGTAACCTGATGATGCAATCTATTGTGAAGGCTACGGACATGACTAAAACACGGAACGGACTGGGAAAACGGACTCACAAACGGACTGGAAGGAACTCCCCTGAAAACGTTTTTTTTGCCATAGAAACTCACTAAATCACTGCTACAAAGAATATAACACGTAACAACAGCCTTAAATAAACCTCTAAACGTGTGCTCGAGCCACCATTACTACCCTGAGATAATTTACAAAGCGCCAGTCTGCCAGTTTGAGCGCCTGTGACAGCGAAGTTGTCGGTTAGCTACAGTTTAAGCAAACAAAGTAACACAGACTGTATTTGTAGCAGCCAGTTTCTTGCCAGCTGATTAAATACAACGTGGCCGCCACGAAGCCTACCTGTCACGAGCTGTCACCTGTAAAACTGAAGATCAGCCGTCAAACTAATTGCAGCAATTAACCAGACCATGAATTCCAAGTAACATAGTGTCTTAACACTTGTGTCTTGTCTTGTTTACACATGCGAAACGAAAGTGCGCTTTTAATTAAACACAAAATGAATTTAATTTCAGACTATCTTTAAGCGCAGGGCTTAATATCGGCTTGAGCAAACTTCGACACCGTGTTCAGAGCAGTTCAGAGGTTTGTTTCAGGTCATTGTTGCGTGTTATATTCTTTCCACCTATACAGTGAATTTCTATGGCCGAAAAACGTTTTCAGGCAAGTTCTTTCCAGTCCGTTTGCTAGTCCGTTTTCCCAGTCCGTTCCGTGTTTTAGTCATGTCCGAAGGCTACTGTGATGCGTGGGTACATCGTAGATGCACTGGGTTATCAGCAACGAACTTCGCGACATTAAGAGATGCTGGCGAAGAACACACGTTCTTTTGTCTATACTGTGAGATCCAAGCGCAGAAGGCAGAAATAGACAGCTTAATGTCGACCATTACTACACTTCAAACTTCTCTAAATGATCTTAAACGCAAACTAGACCTTGTTAATCAACCACAGCAGACTTCTACTCAAACTGTTCGTGCTCCAGTTGTTGACAAAGTTTCAAACACCGTCTATCAAAATACCACCAACATTGATAGGAAATTCAACATCGTTGTGTATGGTGTAGCAGCAAATCCCCAAAATACCAACAGACAACTCCGAATGAAAAAGGACATGGAAAACGTGATGGAGGCTCTGTCTGCAACTGATATTGACATTGAACCCACTGATATAAAAGATTTGTATCGTCTCGGCAAGTATGACCAAAAGAGTGAGCGTCCCAGACCCCTTCTGGTGAAGTTCCTTCGTTCAAACACAGCAATTGACATCCTAAGTCTAAGCTTGAAGCTCCAATCTACATAAAACGAGATCTAACTCCCCAGGAACGTCAAAAGGAACGCTTATTGTTGAAGGAAAGGAGATCCCTAATTGACAATGGTACCGAACGGAGATACATCAAAATAAGAAATGATTCCTTATACCTCAACAACAAGCTTCACTGCAAAGTGAGTACAGATGGTAACAAATTAGAGTATGTAACTGTATCAGCACAGCCTCTTAATAATACCTCTGCCACAAGCATGGAGTCATCCTGACTCCCTGTTTCCACTATAACCAACTCAAATCCTGACTCAAATTCACAGGTATTTAATAACTCTACTAATAACTCAAACTCAAATAATGTATTAAGTGATTTGAAACTGTCCATTGTAAATTTCTGTAGTGTAACTAACAAACGAACCCAACTTGAAGTTTTTCTGGTTACCTATGCAATTGACATCATTATAGGGACAGAATCACATTTGAATGAATCTATTCTAAACTCTGAGGTTTTCCCAAATAATTATCAAACATACAGAAAAGACAGAAACACTTCTGGTGGTGGTGTGTTTATTTCCATAAAGAGCTCTATACCATGTACACAAATTAATGACAATTCAACTATTGAAATAGTGTGGGCTCACGTTCATCTTGACAAGAACAATGACTTTATCGTTGGCTCCTTTTACTGTCCTCCTCACTCAAGTGATACAGTACTTGACAACTTGCAGTCTTCCATAGACACGATTAAACAAAAGTATCCCCACACTCAAATCATTCTTGGAGGTGACTTTAATTGTCCAGGTATTGACTGGGAAAACAGTACACTAATAAATTCCTATGTATCATGTCACTTTCGTGAAAAACCTATTGACTTATCACACAACTACCAACTGTCTCAGTTAGTCACCTTCCCTACAAGAGCTCAAAATGTTTTAGACTTATGCTTTACTACTAATCCTAATTCTGTGATATCATGTGAACCACTTCCAGGCTTGAGTGACCACGACGCTGTTTTAGTATCCATCAAGATTCCTAAACGTGTAATCAAACAACATCCCAGAACTGTTTACCTTTACAAGCTAGCTGACTGGGAAAAAATAAGAGAGGAATTATCAGACTTGTCACATGATTACTTTGAAATAAATCAAGCATCACCCCAAAGCTTAGATGAAAATTGGTCCTTCTTCTTACAAAATTTACAAGAAATAATAAACACTCATACTCCTACCAAGAAATTAAGTACAAGAATTCACCTTCCCTGGCTGTCTTCTGCTTTAAAACGACTCATACGTAAAAAGCAAAGAGTTTATAGAAGAGCAAAGCGTTATTGTCGAGATAATGACTGGAATGAATACAAATCATTACAAAAAGAGATAGATCATAAACTAAAGTACCAACACAAATCCTACCTGACAAACCTAACTTCATCACCAGACAGTAACAAAAAGTCTTTATGGCACTACATCAAGTCACGAAAACAAGAAAACAATGGTATTAGTACATTAATAAATCCTATAAATGGTCATATCATAACCAATCCTGTGGAAAAAGCAGACACCCTCAATCAACACTTTCAGTCTGTCTTTACATCCGAAGATAATAGTAACATTCCTGACAAAGGTCCATCCTTATTTCCATCTTTACCTACATTTGAGATTACCGAACAAGGAGTCTACAACTTGTTAAGTACCTGTGACACATCCAAATCCCCAGGACCTGACTCCTTGCATCCGTATGTGCTGAAGGCCACAGCTGCCGAATTATCTCCCATTCTAACTCATATTTTCAAACAATCACTAGAATCTGGTGAAGTCCCATTACAATGGAAGCATGCCTATGTCACCCCAATATTTAAAAAAGGTTCCAAAGCTCACCCAGGCAACTACCGTCCTATCTCACTCACCTCAGTAGTTTGTAAAACAATGGAGCATATCATCGTGAGTCAAATTATGAAGCACTTGGAGGACCACAATATTCTTTCAGACAACCAGTTTGGATTTAGATCAAAACATTCCTGTGAGACTCAACTACTCATTACTGTTAATGACATTGCAAAAGATATTGACAGGAACCTGCAAGTTGATGCTGCTATATTAGACTTTTCTAAAGCGTTCGACAGAGTAGCTCATTCTAGACTTCTCTACAAATTAAATTACTATGGTATAAGAGGAACTGTCTTACAGTGGCTAGAGTCCTTCCTTCATGGTCGTACCCAACAGGTTGTAGTAGAAGGCTCTAGATCTTCTACATGTCAAGTTACATCTGGTGTTCCACAAGGTTCCGTACTTGGTCCTGTGTTGTTCCTAATTTACATTAACGATATTGTAACAAACATCAAGAGTGAAATTAGATTATTTGCTGACGACATTCTACTCTTTAAAACTATAGCTACGCCCAACGATCACAGAATACTGCAAAATGACTTAGATTCCTTAACACAATGGGCTAGCAACTGGCTGATGGAATTTAACATTCCCAAATGCAATATTTTACAATTTACAACCCACCACAGTAAAAGCACTTTTACATATAAAATGTCTAATATTCCATTGAATATTGTATCAGAGCACACCTATCTTGGTATCCGCCTCCATCATACACTATCATGGGAACCTCATGTTAACTATATTTGTGGAAAGGCAAACCGTCTTCTTGGATTTCTGAAAAGGAATTTATATAATGCCCCAATACAAATCAAAGAACACTTATACAAACAATTATTGTTACCTTCTATTGAATACTGCTCAGCCATCTGGGATCCTTATCACCAAACAACAGTTAGCAAATTAGAAATGATCCAACACCGAGCTGCAAGATTTGTTCTTAATAAACCATGGCACAGATCCAGTCAACAACACAGTATTACAGATATGCTTAATTACCTTCAATGGCCAAGTTTAAAAAGTAGGAGAAGGAATGCTAGACTTATATTATTATTCAAGATTGTAAGAAACTTACTGGTGCTACCAAACCATTGTTTACCCCAGCCAACCCCTGTATCATATACTCGTGCCAATAATCCCCTCAAATTTGCACAGCTGCAATCCAGAATTGATTTATATAAGTATTCTTTTCTGCCAAGAACAATTATTGATTGGAATAACTTGAAAATTGACAACATTGACACAATTAACCTTGACACTTTTAAGAACATTATAGATAAGCTAAATAATTTGTGATTTGTAATGCAAATTAGCGTGTTGCCCCTGGTGGGCTTTGCTAATTAATAATAATAATAAATAATGGCTTGAAAAGCTAGCCAATCTTATAATGAAATAATGGAGATGGACCGCCCGCCCGCATGCAAATATGCCAGAGTCCAGGACGGGAAACAGAGAATTTATTTGGAGTGGCCTAAGCTGTCTGTGAAGAATGTGCTACCAATAAAAGTAAGCAGTTGGTCTCAATTCTAAGAGCTGCACTGCATATTCAGTGGCGAATCCAGATGGATTTCTGGGGTTTCGACAGAAACCCCCTTTTAAATTTAGCTCAGTGGCAGTCTAAATACATAAACATTGTTGCACTGACAATTTGTCATAACATACAACTATATACCACTGTATTTCAGTAGCATGCATGCAATTGTAGTTAACTAACACCATTTATAGCTATTAAACCCTCAACAACACTTCACTTTTCATCTCCCACTGCATTAAAAACGATCGAGATACTCTAATAGAGCAGTCATGTAACTACTCCAGCTTGTAGTCACCATATTTTCCCTATAGTTAGCTATAGTATTTACAGTTTAAAGCATTGGAACTTGATTATTGTAATTGTAACTAAAAATAGCCTAAGATCTGATCACAGAGATTCTAAAATCTAAAAATTTTCCAGAGAAATGTCACCAGATGCCTTATTCAGCGATACCAATTGCAATTTTCCAAGTTTCAATTTACATTGACTGAACGTCGCCGTTTTCATACAGCTATTCAGATTTTTAAATCTTTACATCGAATTTCTCCTCCTTATTTACATGATATATTTCAGTTTTCGAAGGATGTTACTGGTCATCTTAGTCGTAATGTTAATCGTTTATTTGTTCCTAGAGTGTTTATCAACTATGGCAAGCGAACTTTTTTCTACCGAGGAACTGTTTTATGGAACAACCTTAAGTCCACTGTTACTGGGGCTGCCACTTTGTCGTCATTTCGTAATTATTATCTTAATTCTTAATTCCTGTGTAATTTTGTCTATGTATCCTTAGTTGTGTAGCTATGTATGTTTGTTTGTTTTTGTATATTATTAGTTATTGTATGTGTCTATTGTATGTTTGTTCAAGGCTCCACTGATAATCAGTTTTACTGAGTGGACTCCCTGCTTAAAAATTACAATTACAATTACAATTACTTTCAGAAACCCCCTTTTAAAAATCCTAGATCCGCCACTGATATTGTAGCTATATCTCTTGTGTGCATCAGTTATGCATGTACATTGAGCTAATACTTGTATATACATGCATGCATGCTATATAAATTCATACTCGAGTAATTTTTAGCTTTATGTACCTGAGAGATTTTCACCAGACAGGTTTTGCACTACTAGAGACTGAGTGCTTAAATTGAGTTTCCTTGAAAGATTTTGGACAACTCGAGATATTTTACTATTGACCGATAGTGACAGTGAGACTTTCAAGTACTTAAGAGACTTTAGTTACTCAAACTGCTTGAGAGTGAGTTATGTACTTCCAAAGTCGCTTTACAGTACAGGTACGAATCCATTGCAAGATATCTGGATAAGATCAAGACACACGGTAGTGTGTCGTGCGGCCCAAGAAGCCGGCGCGCCACACCATGAATATATTTACAGGAAGAAAGAAAACGTCATTTTCACACCTTTGTATCTCGGTGATCCCTTATCGGATTGGAGCCAAATTTGCTACAGAGTTGCCCGCCAGCCAGGGGAGTCTACATTCCAAATTTGAAGGAAATCGCTCCAGCCATTTCCGTGATACAAACTGCCAAAGTTTCGATTTTTTTTCTTCGTTTTTTACTTCTTCTTCGTGTTTTCGCACACTTGCAAAAAATTGCTATAACACGCAAACGCGTGCTCCGATCGCCTTGAAATACGGCACACAGAAAGGGAGTCCAAAAGCGAATCCTAGCATCAAATTTGGTGCAAATCAGATTAATGGTTCAGGAGTTATGACCGATAATTCGCGTAAAACAAGATCGATTTGTTGTCACGCCTACCGGTTAAACCGCTTCATGGAATGAGTTGAAAATTGCTATGTAGATGGAGTAACCATCGTAGGAGTGCCTTTTGGTGGTTTGAAAGGAATCGAGATAAAGACCATGGAGATATAACACAAAACCCAACCTGTGTCACAATTACGCGATCGATTTTTATGAATAAAAAATATTAGTTTTCACGCCTACTAGGCAAACCGCTTAGAGCAATGAGCTGAAAATCGGTGTATAGCTGGAATAATCTTCATAGAAAGTCCTTGCAGTAGTACAGAAGAATCGGATTACAAACCACTGAGTTATGATTCGAAAGCCAACTCCGTGTAGCAAATGCGAGATCGAGATACTCTAATAGAACAGTCACCCTAATAGAGCATTCGGCTAATTTATTTACTCCATTATATAATTCTATTACAAGTTATTCTGTAGGGAGTTCAGCTGCAAATGGTTAATCTTATAGACAGTTCAGCAAGAAGCAAGTCACCCTGTGGAGAGTTAAGCTACAAATATATTGCTGTAGAGATTCAGAACATTACAAGTCACACTGAAGAGAGTTCAGCCATAAACAAGTCATGCACCCTGTAGAGAATTCAGCTACAATTAAGTCACTCTCTAGAGAATTCAGCTACACACAAGTCACTGTGGAGAGAGTTCAGCTACAAACAAATTACCCTGTAGAGAGATCAGCTACAAAAAAAAACACTTTGCAGAGAGTTCAGCTACAAACAAATTACCCTGTAGAGAGATCGGCTACAAACAAATCAACCTGCAGAGAGATCAGCTACACACAAATCAACTTGTAGAGAGATCAGCTACAAACAAATCATCCTGTAGAGAGATCAGCTAGAAACTAGACACAATGTAAGGAGTTCAGCTACAAGCAAATCACCTGTAGAGAGTTCGGCTACAAACAAATCAACCTGTAGAGCGATCAGCTAGAAACAAATCACCCTGAAGAGAGGTTAGCTATAAAAAATCACCCTGTAGAGAAATCACCCTGAAGAGCGGTCAGCTACAAAAAAATCACATTGTAGAGAGATCAACTACAAACAAAACACTTTGCAGAGAGTTCAGCTACAAACAAATCAACGTTTAGAGTGATCAGCAACAAACAAATCAACTTGTAGAGAGATTATTTAGAAACAAATCAACCTGCAGAGAGATCAGCTACAAACAAATCAGCTTGTAGAGAGATCAGTTACACACAAATCAACCTGTAGAGAGATAAGTGCCTTGACTTACTTATATCCCTTGACGAAACCAATTAAAGCTTGTGGCATTGACAGCTTTAGCCCAAAAATCTTCAAACACTGTGCAGGGCCACTACTTCATATAATTTGCCATCTTTTTCACACGAGTATATCATGCAGTTTTATTCCTCTTGACTGGCGCACTCATTGTGTGGTTCCTGTGTACAAATCTGGGGACAAAAGTTCTGTGAGCAACTACAGACCCATCTCACTGTTATGTATTTCATCGAAGGTTCTAGAAAGAATTGTGTATAATAATATAATTAATCGTGTCAGAGAACAATCCACCAAACATCAGTTTGGTTTCCTTCCTAGAAGATCTACGTTACAGCAGCTATTAGTATTTGCAGAAAAAGTCTTTGAACCTAACAAATGTGAAGTGGATGTAGTATACATGGATTTCAAGAAAGCTTTTGACTCTGTCTCTCACCACCACTTACTTGGCAAATTACAAACCTTTGGAATAACTGGTAAAGCAAGACAGTGGTTTGAAGCATATCTACACAATCGCTATCAATGTGTCAAGATAGGAGATTCACTGTCAGAATTATGTTATGTACATTCAGAGGTGCCCCAAGGAAGTGTCTTAGGACCTTTGTTATTCGTCATTTTCATTAACAACCTACCCGAATTCATTCAATTTGCAACTCCTTTTATATACGCTGATGACACCAAACTTCTATATGCAATTAGATCTCGTGAAGATACTGCAAAGTTACAAACTGATATCAACAGAGCTTCTAATTGGAGCACCATGACTGACTTACCTTTCCATGAATCCAAATTTATTCATTTACGTTTCTTCTCGACTACAACAGTCCCCCCTACATACACCATTAATGGAAATCCTATTAAATGTCTAGCACAGCATAAGATCTTGGAGTAACATTCACATCTGACTTCAGCTGGTCAGCACACTATAACAACATATGTACGAAAGCTTACCAAACCTTAGGACTTATCAGAAGAACATTCCAGGTTAACAGTGCTGAGGCAAAGAAACGTCTATACCCGGCTAGCACTAGTCAGATCACAACTATTATATTGTTCACAACTATTGAGGCCTCAACTAATAAGAGACATTACTGCACTAGAACGCATTCAACGAAGAGCCACTAAATATATTCTTAACGATTATACATCCTCATACAAACTCAGACTGGAACAACTGCATCTCCTGCCTCTCATGTATCACTACGAACTCCAAGATATACTGTTTCTAATAAAATCATTAAAGTCACCCACTGATAATTTTAACATCTACAACTACATTACTTTTGCAAGAGGCAACACCAGATCTGGGATTAACCAAAAACTGAATCATCCAAGGACATCATCAGTAACACAACATCATTAATTTTTACTTTAACAGGATAGCCAGACTATACAATTACTTACCAGTCATTGATCTTTCACTATCTACCAACACAATTAAATATCGTTTAACTAACTACTTATGGTCGCATTTTACTAATAACTTCAACCCTGAGAGAGCTTGTACATTTCACCTTTTGTGCCCTTGCCACCGCTGCTCTAGATCGCCAATTTCTACCAATTTTAACAAACTCTAGCTATCTATTGTAATTATAAGTAACTAACAGTTGTAATTATTAGTTATTGCTCTGTATTGTATGTATGTTTCTTTGGCAGTGGGTATCTATTACCCACTGACCCTTAATGCAGTCCTGAACTGCATTAAAAAGTATTAAAATAAAATAAATAAATAAATAAGCTAGAAACAAATAACCCTGCAGAGAGTGCAGTTACAAAAAAAATCACCCTGTAGAGACATCAGCTAGAAACTAGACACAATGTAAGGAGTTCAGCTAAAGTAAATCACCCTGTAGAGAGAGTCAGCTAAAACAAATCAACCTGCAGAGAGATCAGCTACAAACAAATCACCTTATAGTTCAGCTACAAACAAATTACCCTGTAGAGAGATCGGCTACAAATAAGTCAACCTGCAGAGAGATCAGCTACACACAAATCAACTTGTAGAGAGATCAGCTATAAACAAATCACTCTGTAGAGAGATCAGCTAGAAACTAGACACAATGTAAGGAGTTCAGCTACAAGCAAATCAGCCTGTAGAGATTTCAGCTGCAAACAAATCACCCTGTAGAGAGATCAGCTAGAAACTAGACACAATGCAAGGAGTTCAGCTACAAGCAAATCACCCTTTAGTGAGTTCAGCTACAAACAAATCAACCTGCAGTGAGATCACCTACAAAAACGCACCTTGTACAGAGTTCAGTTACAAACAAATTACCCTGTAGAGAGATCATGCAGGTAGAAGAATTCACCTTGTAGAGAGTTCAGCAACAAAGAAACCACCACGTAGAGAGTTCAGCTGCAAACAAATCACCCTGTAGAAAATTCAGTTACAAACCAATCATCCAGTAGAAAGATCCGCTAGAAGAAGTTACCTTGTAGAGAGTTCAGCTACAAAGAAACCATCATGTAGAGAGTTCAGCTACAAAGAAATTACCCTGTAGAGAGTTCAGCTAGAAGAAGTCACTTGTAAAGAGTTTAGCTACAAAGAAACCATCATATAGAGAGTTCAGCTACAAAGAAACCACCATGTAGAGTGTTTAGCTCCAAAAAATCACCTTAGAGAGTTCAGCTAGAAACAAATCACCCTGTAGAGAGATCAGCTAGAAGAGGTCACCTTGTAGAGAGTTCAGTTACAAAGAAACCAGCACATAAAGAGTTCAGCTGCAAATAAATCACTTGTAGAGAGTTCAGCTACAAACAAATCCCCCTGTAGAGGGATCAGCTAGAAGAAGCCACCTTGTAGAGAGTTCAGCTACAAAGAAACCATCATGTAGAGAGTTCAGCTACAAACAAATCACCCTGTAGAGAGATCAGCTAGAAGAAGTTACTGTGTAGATAGTTCAGCTACAAACAATTCACCCTGTAGAAAGATCAGCTAGAAGAAGTCACCTTGTAGAGTGTTCAGTTACAAAGAAACCATCATGTAGAGAGTTCAGCTGCAAACAAATCACTCTGTAGAGAGTTCAGCTGCAAAGAAACCGCCATGTAGAGAGTTCAGCCTCAAATAAAATACATGTAGAGAATTCAACTACAACAACAAATCACCCTGTAGAGAAGAAGTTACCTTGTAGAGAGTTCAGCTATAAAGAAACCATCATGTAGAGAGTTCAGCTACAAAGAAACCACTATGTAGAGAGTTTAGCTGCAAACCAATCACCCTGTAGGGAGTTCAGCTACAAAAAAAATCACCCTGTAGAGAGTTCAGCTAGACGAAGTCACCTTGTAGAGAGTTCAGCTACAAAGAAACCATCATGTAGAGAGTTCAGCTACAAAGAAACTACCATGTAGAGAGTTTAGCTGCAAACAAATCACCTGTAGAGAGTTCAGCTAGAAACAAATCACCCTGTAGAGAGACCAGCTAGAAGAGGCCACCTTGTAGAGAGTTCAGCTACAAAGAAACTATCCTGTATATAGTTCAGCTACATTTCAAGTCACCCAGTAGAGAGATCAGCTGCAAACAAATATCCTGTGGGGAATAATGGGTATGTAATAAATATATGTATATAATTTGTATAATTATTAATAAAATCAAAAATAATCGAAGTATTAAAAATCTTCTTTAAGTTCTTTTCTTCTTCCTGTGGTAAAGAAAACACATGGGTTAAAAAAGCCCCAAAGCCAGCCATAGGCCGGCTTTGCAGTATACAAATACAAAAAGAAGTGATATCTAATCAAAAACAGCCAAGCTGTAAAAAAAGGTGCAGCCCCCAAAAAGGCCATGGTGAAAAAAGATGTGAAATCCAAGGTGGCGGCCAAGAAATGGCTGTGATGGTAGGTTAATAGTTAAATTTTAATAACGACAATTCAGGTGAATTTTGTGCCACTTGGTCTTGGCACCAAATTCACCTGAATTGTCGTTATTAAAATTTAACCATTAACAACCTACCATCACAGCCATTTCTTGGCCGCCACCTTGGATTTCACCTTTTTTCACCATGGCCTTTTTTGGGGCCGCACCTTTTTTTACAGCTTGGCTGTTTTTGATTAGATAATATGTACAGAGCATGAAAGTTTAAGCCATCCGTACTATTGTGATTGGATATGTCAGCATAATGTGAGTGTTGGATTTATAGCAGTAGTTATATGTTGTTCTTGATTTCTCTTCACAGGTGAAATGTGACAGATGTAAGGCATGGGCACGCATACTATTTGGAAATGGCTGAAGCCAAATTCTATACTGTTTATAGAATGCCATCAAACTATATGCAGAAAACATTAGACACTTTACAGCATAGTACTATACTAGCTAACTTTTGTATGTGTGTTAGTTCTCCACTTCCATGCATTCTCATACATATTTGTCTTCACTTACTAGCTAATGAAATAAACTATTTTTTCTATCTTGCATGACTGTAACACAGCAGATAGCTTTATATATCTGCATGTTCTCAGTTAAACATATTCTTTGGCTCAATATTTAGTTAGCACTAGAGGGTTCAGTTTATCTGCAGAGCAGCAGAAATAGCAAAAAAAGGCATGCAGGAGGTAGCTAGTAGTGACAGCAAGTAGTATAGTATAGCTATAGTAGCAGAAAGTAGTTGCTATTAAAGTAGTAGCAGCAAGTAGTAGCAAGTATAGTATAACTGTACTAGCAAGTATTAGCTATAGTATATAGCAGCAAGCAAACATAATAGCTGGTAGTATAGTAGCAAGTAGTAGCTTGGTGGTAGCAGCAAGTATAGTAGTAGGAGCAGTATAAGCAGTAGCTATATATCGTAGCAATAGCAGCAACAAGCAGTAAGTAGAGCAGCAAAAGGAGCTCAGATCCTGCTTGCAGTAACTGGCACAGCTAGTAGACAAGTAGTATCAGCAGGAAAAGAAGCACTGAGCAGTGGCTATAGTAGTCTATCAGTATATAAGTAACAAAAGCAGAAACAGTATACATCAGTGCACTTCGAAATTGCCAAACGCAGGGAAACACGAGGGGAAACACGCATCCCTAGGGATACGTGCATGTGTGGGGAATGCCTTACCTGGGGAACATAATACCCGGGAAAACATATATCACTGCGACTTGCAGATCGCTAGCCAGTTTATAGTGATATGTGTGCGGGCCGAAACACGGATCCCTAGATATGTCAAGGCCGGAGGAGACGGTCCGGGCCAATTTTTTTTTTGGGCCCACTTCTGACTTAGAAAATTTTTCTCGTTTGGTGAACTTACCGTTTTTGTTTGTTTTACGTAAAGTCACATTACTCAGGGGGTTGGTGAATCTCGGGGACAAAACCCTCGAATCAACTCAGCTGGGTTCCTCGGGGTTCTTCTTCTCAAGTGATGTAGCGAAGCCTCAAGCGAGGGGTCCGCAACAAGGGCGAAATCCTGGAGGACTTCACTGAGATCCAAATTGAAATCCGAGATCCGAGATCTCGCTCATCATATTTCTCCGATTATTCCCGTATAACTCCTGAATTTTATATCACGTGAACCAGCCATGTGCGACCTTGTGCTGCCACGTCGCGAGTGTAATTAGCTAATGGCTGATGACTCTAGGAAAACGGCGGTTTGCGATAGGCGAGATGACAGTGAAGAAGACCAGCACAACGAGAATCAAGATGACGATGACGAAGTGGAAAGTGTCGCAGTAGATGAAGTTAAGACCCTGCAAAGAAGCCGAATCGGAACCTCAATCGGAGCTCATAGTGGAGATAATAGCAGAGACGAAGTGTACTTGTCTATCATATACCATGCGGGTGGGTATGGGAAGGGGTTCGAGGTGTATACCGTTGTCCATAATATCGTGCTAGTTTCCTAGGATTATCATCCCTTGTTGCAAAATATTTTGCCTTCAATACCATGCAGACATACTCGAGTTTATGAGCTACATACAGGAGGTGTATAGGGATAACCAACCGAGAAAACAACAATTAGCTATATATACTAGCCAGTTAGTATCTTTTTTATTTATACAATGGGATGTTGAGAATTCTTTGATATTATTCAGCCACAAACTTTAACAAACAAATTGCATGGGCTCCAAACAACATTCCAACTACACAACAAATATTATGACATGCATTGCTGGGATTCTTCAGTAGATAGAGCCTCAGGAATGACATCATTCCTAAGGGATTGTTTATCCCACTATTGTAGCACTGCATGTCTTACCTATACTAGTAGTAGTATCTGTATACAGCTTTCAGGTTAGCTGGCTCTTGTTTCTATCGGCCACTATACCTTGCTTTCTCAATTTGGGTAGTCGGAACATGATCACCATGCACCACAGCAGTTTACCCAGTTCTGGTATGGTTACCAAATTCCTTGCCATTTACTGTTTTTATTAGTATTGTGTTAGTATAATAATATTGCTACAAAAAAATGGCCAGCATTTTCCACATCATACACTTTGTGGATATACATAAGCAATGCAACAATGAATTGAGATGGTACAAAAGATGTTGCCTAGTAGACCAGGGAAGTTTTCCTGGCCAAATATGTATGCTTGTATGCTTGAAATTAATGTATTTATGCATTGTATAGCTATGTTGATGAATTGAAGTCGAGTCCGGATACCAACAGTACAATAGAACTAATGAAGAAAATGCTGTCAGAATACGCTGTGAACTGTTTTTTGTCTGCAGGGTATGATGAAATGAGTGTTCTTTGCAACTTTGACATAAGTAATAATCCCAATAATGGAATAGCAAAGGTAGAAGATTTCATTAACAGACGATTTTCAAGCAACCCTAACCATAATCCAAGATCGTTAGTACCATTTGAATTCCCCTCTGGTCACAGAGAAAAGATTTGCAATTTCGTTCAAGAGCTGAAATGTTTAGAGAAACACACTGGTAAGAAGAGATCCAATCTGTACACTGAATCCTCCACAGCAATCAAAAGATCCAAGGTTAACACCTATGATTGTAGTGGTAGCATTATACCAAAACCTGATGTGACCATTGAATCTGTCTATAAACAAATTAGACATAGATTAAATGAATGGAAAAAGAAACTGGAAGAAGATGAAAGTCATTTGAAGCTTCTGAAAGAAGAAGAACATTATTCGATACAAGTCATTCCACAAATGTCGTCAGGTTTTTTCAAAGTATTAATGAGGTGCCACAATTCCATGAAATGCAGCAGAAAAGGCGTCAAGTTGCACCAAAAAAATCCGCAAGTCAGTTCATCACCATTTTCTATTTCTAACTGGACTAAACATGTAAGGTCATGCTTTGATAAGAAGTCAGTTGAACATCACAATGACCAGCCTCAGTTAAAGAAGTGCTTTTCCAGTCGTAATGACAAAGGCCCTACTGTGTCCAGTGACACTGTAATTAACTTGATGGATAGTAGTAACAATAGTAGTGGTAAACCTTTCAATGTTATTCCTGTAAATGTTGAAAATGTATCAAAGGGTGTTGAATCATATATAGAGTCTAGAGAAATGCATTCCAGTCCACAGATAAATGTTGTCAATTATAACCATTCACAGTCCCAGAATTCAATGGACAATAGAACTAAGTTTTTATCATGGTCCAATCGAAAGAAGCGATCACTTGTCAAAGCAGCGTCTGATCCATCACAAACCCGTATAACAGATTACCTTACAATGCTGGACAGTATTGAGAAGTTAACAGCTGAAAACAAACGACTATCCATGTTGCTCAGCCAATTAGAGTTGACAGAAAATGGTTCCAACCATACGTCATCACCAGCATCATTCACTAACATCTTAAGACAAATTTTTAGTAATGCTGAAAAAAATTCTGGTCAATATCCAACACATCGCAGGCATCTACCGATCTTAAAAATATTTTCCACAGTTCTGTTTATATTAACTGGCCCACTGGCATATGAATTAATTCAGCAAAATATGCCAGAAGCTTTGCCCTGTATCAGAACTGTGCAAAGTGCAATTCACTCAGAGTATGAAACAATTGATGAAGGAGTATTTAGATTTAATGAACTGAGACAGCATCTTGATCAGTACGATGTTCCACTGTGCGTTTCCATAGCAGAAGATGCCACAAGAGTTGTTGGACGAGTGGATTATGATGCGGAAACTGATCGCTGTGTGGGCTTTGTTTTACCTTTAAATGAAAAGGGCTTACCTATAGTTGATTCATTTATAGCTATTTCATTTCCAGCAATTCAGAAAATGTTTATTGACAATGTTGTTTCAAAATATGCATATGTGTACATGGCTCAGCCATTGTGTGGCAGTGCACCTCCTATGTTGTTAGCTTGTCTTGGAACAGACAATAAATTTAAAGCTAAAGAAGTAATGCTTAGGTGGAAATATATTATTGAACAGTGTGCTGAACGACACATAAAGGTGTTGAGTTTTGGAAGTGATGGGGACAGTAGATTGATGAAGAGCATGAAAGTGTCTACATCTTTCAAGACTCCTCAGTCTGAACCATTGATTGCCCATCTTCCATCAAATGCCTTGCTACATGCTCCAACTATTCCTCCCAACTGGCTAGATTGGTACCACATTGAAGCTAATGGAATATGCTATGTTCAAGACATTGTACACACTGCAGTTAAATTAAAAGGTAGACTGCTTAAACCACAGATTGTATTACCTATGGGGAAATATTTTGTTAGCAGTAGTCATTTGCATGCAGTGAAGCTCACCTTTCAAAAAGACAAACATGGACTACACCAAAGAGACATAGATCACAAAGACAAACAAAACTTTCAAGCTGTAATGAACATAACATCTGCAGGACATCTGCTAGCAGAAATACCACAAGCAAATGCTACAAAATGTTACGTTGACCTTATTAGAAATGTTATTGACAGTTACCTGGATAAAAGCTTGGATCCACTGGAGAGACTAGAGAAGCTATGGTATGTGGTCTTTTTCTTGAGATATTGGAGGAAATGGATAACTTTGCTTAATGCTCATGCACTGATCAACTATATTATAGCCATCAGAGATGATGTTAAGGAAATCAAATGCTTTGTTCCCTGGCTTCTAGGCTCACAATGCTGTGAAGTAACATTTAGGGCAGCCCGAAGTATGAGCAGTATTTATTCAACAGTTATCAACTTTGGTATGCTTGGGCTGTTACGAAGATTGCATAGGTTGCAAATTCAACTTGCTATCCAAGCTGAGACCCAAGCAGATATAGTTTACCCAAGATTATTAAAACATCAGCACAAAGTTGGCAAAAATGCAGAGAAAGATAGTATTACTCTCTTAATGGCTTCTAATGAGCAGATACTTGGCGCAGTGCAAAGAGGTCAAACCAGAGCAAAAGTAATGATAGAAGAGCTTGGAATGAGTGATCTGTATATTAAACATTCCTTGTGGGATTCAAATATAAGAATAAAAGGTATTGATGGAGGCATAGATAGGGGTAGTGAGAATAATGATGACGATGATAATGATGACAGTGATGAGGATAATGAAGAATGCAGTGTTAAAAAGGAAGTTATACCACTAGGCGAAGAAACACACGATGTACTGCTTGCACAGGAAGAATGCAGTGTTAGTGATGTAGAACAAATTGCCTATGACTTAGATAGTATATCCAAGTGCAATCTTCTTTATCCCAGTGTCAAGGAGCATTTCAAAGAGTGCCACAAGTCGTTCAAGTGTTTACCATCTACTACCATACCAATGTATGAGCATGCAGAAAATCAGAATAAAAAGGTTAGGAAATCCACAAAGCCATTTTCTACATTTTTAGAAATAAAAGCGCCAAATAATGAAACTGTTTTCATTTGAAAATCAACCGCTGTCTGGCTACTTCAAGAAGGGGAACGTGTTTCCACTGATCGTTTAGTCAGAGTTAGGCATAAACAACCTTATAATTCTGAGATTCAACCGAAAGGAACAATCCCTGCTACTGCTGCAGTGTCTTTTACTGCTAAGCTTGATCAGATCAAAATAATAGACAGTCCTTCGCCCAAGAAACAAAACACTTTAGATACTGTAAAAGGCACAACTGATACAGCAGTAATTGATATAACTGATCTACCATCTGAATCTGATGAAGAGATTGATAATGATGTCTGGGTTAAAGTTGAAGGTAAAAAATTAAGGAATGTGGACAAGGAAGTAATATTAAATGGAAAGTGGCTTTGGGGGACACATCTAACAGTAGTGCAGCAGCTGTTGAAGAAGAGATACACTGACATTAATGGATTGATAGATGCTTCAGTATTTGTGCACAAAGATCAAACAATCTCAACTGGTAGTGTGCAAATACTGCATGTGAATGGTAATCACTGGATTACCATATCTACAATGCAGTGTAGTGATTCCAATTTTTGTGATGTGGTTGTGTATGATTCCTTGCACTTTCATTTGAGCCAGGCAACTAAGGTATTATTAGCACGACTAATCAAAACTTCAAGGAAAGAGCTAATAATTAAAATAGCAAACACTCATAAGCAAGCAGGCTCTGATGACTGTGGTTTGTTTTCAGCTGCATATTGCACTTCCTTAGTTAATCACCAGGACCCTTCTTTGCTTGTGTATAATCAAGATGCTATGAGAGCACACTTGGTTCGCTGCTTGGAGAGTAAGGCAATGGAATGTTTTCCTGTAATCAGAAACAGACGAAGTGGCACTGCACGATACGACAAGATAGCCGTATTCTGTTATTGTAGATGTCCTGATGATGACTCCAAAATGATCCAGTGTGATGGGAAAAAATGTAAAGAATGGTTCCATCAAAGCTGCATTTATACAAACATAAGTAAAGGGAAAAAATGGTATTGTTCGAAATGTTCATAAACATGTATTTGTTTGCATGTTTTATTGTGAGCAATGTATCATTTACAGTATAGACTTTATGTCAATTCCTGTCCTGATTATGCATAATCACTATAATTGTATTATCTTTGTTGCTAGTTGCTGCTATCAATGAATGTACAGCTCCAGAGTTTTATTTGAATAAGAAAAAGTAGATATATACTATCATGCGCTTTTTACTGTAACAATGTATAATGTTCTGAAAAAATAATCATACATAACTTTTGATGGTATTTGAAGTCTGGTAATGTGAAATCCTGAAATCCAACCCTAATGATATAATAATTAAGCCTGTCAAAATAGATATCTTGAAAGCACAGTGATCTTTTAAAACCTCACTGATCATCATGACCAGCTGCAGATTTTGAAATTCCATCAAGATCTTGAAATCCCATTGAGATCTTGAAATCCCATCGAGATCTTGAAATCACATTGGGATCTCGAAATCCCAATGAAATCTTGAGATCCCAGTGAAATCCGAGATCCTGGAGGGCAATTTGCTCTGTTGCTGACCCTCGGCCTCAAGGAGCGAATTATACAGGCAGCTAGTCTTACTAGGTGAAGATTTCCTTTGCCATCTCACAACACACGAGATGACTGAAACAGATTCGCCATGGGCTGAACTTGCTGGGAGTGGAGGAAATGAAGGCTATAAGAACAAGAAATAGTGAACACTGAGCGGTATATCTATATGGTATGATAGTGTAAACTGCAATTGTTGGTTAGTTGGATTTCCTGAGACTACACGAGTAGCTATCTTCATTTGATATGCCAGTATGTCAGTCATTCAGTGTCCAGTCCAGTTCAGCTCAGCTTGGTGACCCCACAAATAGCACAGCTAAGTTTGCATCATTTACTCAGGTGAATTGGCAGGGAAGCACTCATTTTTGTGGTCTTTGTTGTTGTGAAGTTCTGCTGTGAAGTTGTCTTTGTTGTTGTTGTTGTACAGGGGAATGTGTCACTGAAGGAACAACTAGAAGTAGCAAGTTAGAAGCCAGTGAGTATATAATCTGTTATTGTAACTTATTGCTACACTGTACGTGAGGAGGGAGAGGTGCACAAACAACGGACAGCAGTAAAAGTGGTCATCACACAAGGGGACACAGATAAGGTGTGTACTCCGTTGTCATGTGACATCGCATGAGCTTATATGGCATCATCACAGGAACTAGAAGACAAGATCAATCTGCTACAATAACTGGAAGAAAGCTCAAAAGAAAATGGTAATTAGCATTGACGTCTTTAAACTTCTAGCTATTCTGATTGGTTGTTAGGAAGAGAGAGCTAGTCAGGTACAACAGATGATGAGTTGAATTAGACAGCAAAGAGAGGTGCGTGATCTTATCATTTCTGTGTGATACAGTGGAACTTCTCTTCCTTTGTGCTGGTATAAACTATAAAGTATAATTATTCTCACACATATCTTGTATAGAGGGGTTCTGCTGTAGTGTTTCGGGTGTTGTGTGGCTGTAATATAATGAGTGAACCCACTATGACAATTACGGTCATATGAGTCACTAGGCCAAGAGTTGTAAGACCACTTCAATATAGTGACCTTGTCAAGTATATAGGTCCCAAACACAACTGAGATGTACTTCATGACCTCATTTATAAGACCACCTCAATATACAGTAGTGACCATGTCAAGTATATAGGTCCCAATTGATGTCTAACTTGGTCCGTTGTTGGGACATGAAAACTAAATTTAATTTCACAGATTGGCAGTTCTCCGTGCAAATTTCCCCATTCGAAATTTGCAGTTTACTCAAAGTGGCATTCCCGTTTATGTGATGTCAACAATTGATTAAACTACCACACTGTCACTTTATAATGAATCCGAAGAACAAATTGTTAGAGATCTATTTACTATCACTTGTTTCCAACAGAGAATTGAAGTTCCCAGCTATGAAATTCTGTTACAGACTGGTGGATTAATGAACTTAAGGTGACTGATATGTTTATAAGGATGATGACGGACAGATCGTGAACCTTTACGTATCTTGTACAGGACGGATTATTTAATCCCAATGATGACATGCACAAGTAAACCATGTGTTTGTGTTACATGTTTTGTTATACTTACAAGGATGACATTTCTTACAATATAATAATTATTATGTATTGTACACTGACTCAAATTTAAATATTGTGTTAAATAATGATCTGAGGTGTTTCTTGAATGTCAGTAGACTCAGTATAGGTTTGTCCTGTGATGGACGGAAAGACAGATGGTTAAATGGACATGACTGGTTACATACTGTAGCACATGCTCACTTGTACATGCCACCGGTTGCCATGGCATCATTAGTTTTCTTCACTGATGAAGTAGGAACTCTTTAAGATGGTAACATCACAATTGTAGTTTGTGTGATGCTCCTTTCTGTAACCATGGCAACAATGATAGTTGTGTGAATGTGGTCGGTGCTCACCTGTCCTACAGCAGCTTTGATCATGTGGGTGCACACTTTGTTATAGTCAATAAATGCTTCCCTTATCCGCTTGACAACACAGCCATTCTGAGGCTGGAGAAGTACATGGCCCTCACAACACACACCAAGATGGTAACAACACATCACCACACCTACCTTTATGGTCCGTGCTACCACTCCCACTGGGCTCTGTAGTAACGCTTCAATTATGCTTATTTGGTAGGCCTGTTACGATGGCAGAAATGTGATACAGTAGTATGCTGTTGTCATGCAAACCTTGTGTTGTAACAGCTATCACTATGGCAACATGTCACATAAATCAGGGTAGCTACATTTCGTGTTGGACTAGTTGAGGTGTCCACAGTAATGTTAACCTTGCCTAACAATGGAGTGGCACAATAGATTGTGTGAAAAAAAATCACACAGCTTATCATACCAGTGTCTCTGAAGTTGTCATCATGGTGATAGTGCTGTACAATTCATCTCATTATGAAATACCACAGTCAACACTTGTGACAAGATCACATGACCTCACAAGATAATACACAAGTAACGGTTCCCACATATCACCTTTATTTTGTACCATGCGATTTGTCACAGCAGTTGCAACAGTATCGATATGCTGCACAAAACGATTTGCTAGACAATGGCTTTGTTAGCTTATAGTATAGTTGAAAACACCCACAAAAAATTCTTTTATCATAGCCTTCCCAAATAGCACTACTAACAAACCAACTGCTGCCACAATAAACATATCATAGGAGTGGTCATTAATACAGTACATGAGTTTTCATGTCCCAACAACGGACCAAGTTAGACATCAATTGGGACCTATATACTTGACATGGTCACTACTGTATATCGAGGTGGTCTTATAAATGAGGTCATGAAGTACATCTCAGTTGTGTTTGGGACCTATATACTTGACAAGGTCACTATATTGAAGTGGTCTTACAACTCTTGGCCTAGTGACTCATATGACCGTAATTGTCATAGTGGGTTCACTCATTATATTACAGCCACACAACACCCAAAACACTACAGCAGAACCCCTCTATACAAGATATGTGTGAGAATAATTATACTTTATAGTTTATACCAGCACAAAGGAAGAGAAGTTCCACTGTATCACACAGAAATGATAAGATCACGCACCTCTCTTTGCTGTCTAATTCAACTCATCATCTGTTGTACCTGACTAGCTCTCTCTTCCTAACAACCAATCAGAATAGCTAGAAGTTTAAAGACGTCAATGCTAATTACCATTTTCTTTTGAGCTTTCTTCCAGTTATTGTAGCAGATTGATCTTGTCTTCTAGTTCCTGTGATGATGTCATATAAGCTCATGCGATGTCACATGATAACGGAGTACACACCTTCTTATCTGTGTCCCCTTGTGTGATGACCACTTTTACTGCTGTCCGTTGTTTGTGCACCTCTCCCTCCTCACGTACAGTGTAGCAATAAGTTACAATAACAGATTATATACTCACTGGCTTCTAACTTGCTACTTCTAGTTGTTCCTTCAGTGACACATTCCCCTGTACAACACAACAACAAAGACAACTTCACAGCAGAACTTCACAACAACAAAGACCACAAAAATGAGTGCTTCCCTGCCAATTCACCTGAGTAAATGATGCAAACTTAGCTGTGCTATTTGTGGGGTCACCAAGCTGAGCTGAACTGGACTGGACACTGAATGACTGACATACTGGCATATCAAATGAAGATAGCTACTCGTGTAGTCTCAGGAAATCCCACTAACCAACAATTGCAGTTTACACTATCATACCATATAGATATACCGCTCAGTGTTCACTATTTCTTGTTCTTATAGCCTTCATTTCCTCCACTCCCAGCAAGTTCAGCCCATGGCGAATCTGTTTCAGTCATCTCGTGTGCTGTGAGATGGCAAAGAAAATCTTCACCTAGTAAGACTAGCTGCCTGTATAATTCGCTCCTTGAGGCTTCGCTACATCACTTGAGAAGAAGAACCCCGAGGAACCCAGCTGGGTTGATTCGAGGGTTTTGTCCCCGAGATTCACCAACCCCCTGAGTAATGTGACTTTACGTAAAACAAACAAAAACGGTAAGTTCACCAAACGAGAAAAATTTTCTAAGTCAGAAGTGGGCCCAAAAAAAAATTGGCACGGTCCGGTTGGTCAGGCCTGAGCCGGACCAATAATCTGGAGCTGAACCATCTAGCTGACCAGCTCGAACTATATTAATCTCATGCAATCTGGACGATCGCATCTACATGTAGCTGCGTACATTCTATAAAAGTTATTGAAAATGCACGACACGAGTAGTTACCTAGTTTCTCAGCCTAACTAAAGCACAAAACTACATGTATAGTACCTCCAATTACCTTACAGTACAGCATAGCATTTGTATCGTTTTGTACAGAAATGATTGTGGGTTCTACGTACAGTATCACGTGTGCTGACAGTTGGCATTTATCACGTTTAAGGCAGGTGCCTTCTTTGATTCTAAACCAGCACACTTATATCACAATTCAATCTTCATAAAATAATCATTAGCATTCCTTGGCTTGTCTCTCTTGGCTTCTTTAACTGGGCAAAGGGCTGGCAGTGACAAACCAGGTGATTCATTCCACGGCAAGAAGCTGTACACCCATACATTACGTGGCGGCCATCTGGATGAGATTTTGAGTAGAAATCACTCCTCTTCAACTACCCACTTGTCCTGTTGAGATACTGAGCAAACTCTCAGTCTCACCCACATTGCGCCATTTTCGAATACGGATTGGTCTCATGACTGTCCACCAGTATATTTACGTGATGATACGTTCACTTCATACAAACCAGTATAGTAGTATAATGCATTTTTGTAGCTGTGTAGCTTTTTATTGTAGCTATGTGAATTCACTGAATAGCTACAGCTAACTGCCTAGTCGATTAATTATATCCTAGCTACAGTAAAGGTGACCATGCTGCATGGTTCCCCCAATTTGGGGGAAAAGTTGCAAGTTGCTAGCTAGTTTTACTTTAAAATTTAGCATCAATTTTAAATTTTAAGGCATTTCCAAGCCTTTAAATTGCAAAAATTCTGCAGCTCCTGGGGTTATACCCCCAGACCCCCCTTGAACTTCTAATTGCTATAATTAAATGAACCATATGGCAAGTTTCGTGCTGTGTCCCCTGTATGTATCCATAGTATAGAAAGTCTGAAGAACAACAGATAGGCTTGAGCATATTTATATAGCTAGCTAGCAGTGAGATATCACTAAAATCGCATATCTGAGTGTCTAATTTTCAAAAATTTTCTGTGCCGGAGGCATGCCCCCATGCAGACCCCCCTAGAATGCTCATGCTTTGCACACTGTGCAGCAACTCCTCTCTTATTGGCATGTATATAGTAGCAATTTCAACATTATAGTCAATGGCCTGACCAACTCAATTTTCCCTCCTCCGGCCCTGGTTCTTGGAAGTTGACATTTGTGTACCTCTTGAAACTTTAATTGAACTAGAGCCACCCCTGCCCTAAAGAGTTTGAAGTCACACATATAACTTGCATAACAAGTAACAACTTGGCAACATGGATGGCACAATTTCATAATCGTTGTCTAGTGTTTTGTGTATAACTTTGGAGGAACAATTTTCAATTAAAGTTTCAAGAGGTACACAAATGTCAACTTCCAAGAAGTAAAGAACTGAACTTTTCATGGCCATAAACACATGCAACACATTTCTGTTTCCTAGCCTGTTATGATGTTCAGTAGTAGTGATAGTTATATAATACAGTATGTATAATATATGAACAAAAATTAATGATCAAGTAGTCACATGGTGCTGATGGGAGGGGTCAAGAGTAGTCAGCTCCCTCACATGACCAGTCCTTTCCAACCATGTCTGTGGAGAAGGAAATGTAGTAACAATTATTCTCACAATATGTAACTGGATCTGTAAAAACCCAGTGCAAGCCTAAATTTTATTGTAATTGATTACAGTGGGTAAAATCATACAGTACGATAGTAACTGTATAGTAGGGACCACAAAGGAGTAGGTGTGGCCCACGAAATAATATCACCCAAAAACCAGCCTCAATTTTCCCTGACGACGATGAAGCAGTATTGGTGAGGTAAAACTAAGCCCAAACAAGCTTTCAGATCGACTCGAAACACTTTCAATAAGTTGCTACGGAATTTTAAAAATTTTTTATTCAACGGAATTTTCTACTGACTGACCGAGTAAGTGACTGACTGATGCCTTCAGACAAGCGTAATTTGATAGCGGCTAAGGCTACAGGCTTGATTTTTTCACTGCTCGACGTCGCTTCGGCCCGACAGGTGCCTTTTGGCATACCGCAGTACGTACAATGCATTCTTCATGGACTTACCAGTGTCCTCCTTTGTGTCCCATTCATCTTTGCTGACAGGGAAAGGTGTCAATTTGGCACGTGCACGTGATGGCTTCCCTTTGAAACAGAAATTGTCCATATTTTTCATCGTGGCTATTTTGATTGCAGAAGTACTTTTCAAACAGTTCTTGATTCATACTGCTGTGTAATGGGTTGAACATAGCCTACAGCGAAGCGTAACGGATACTTCACTTTTCAGATGATAATTAATATGATTGGGGCGCACGGCACGATTTCTTTCTTTTGGTATGCGTGGATTGTAGAGGTGCTTTTCGAACAGTTCTTGAATTGGAATGCTGTGTAACGGGTTGAACATAGCTGACAACGAAGCGTAATGGATACTTCACTTTTCAGACGATAATTGATATAGCTGGGGCACGCGGTGCCTTTTCAAATGCGGTATGCGTGGGTTCACCAGTCATAATTAAATTAGTTACAAAAAAAAGTTAGCAAACAAGTACACGAAAAAATTTGGGATTTTCAACTAGAGTAGGGACCATAGCACATCGATAAAAAGTACTGAAACAAGTTGGAGTAGTCCATGATATTAAATCACTGTAAAATAATAAGAAGTGTTAAACCCCAGTGCGTGGGAGTATCAAAGCGCCGCGCTGGGTTATAACTACCATACAGCTAGACAGAGCGGCGCTGCTACTGTACGATATATTAGTTATCACCCAGTGATAACTAACTTATCACCCTGTTGCGGAGCCACTCTGTCTTTTCGTGACATCATAATAACCGCGAATGGCATTGTTTACCAATGGAACAAAGAGCCAAATAAGGAAACATTGATACAAAACACCAATACAGCACTTAAAACTACCTAAATCTTACAAGAAAACTGTTAATCCTTTACACAATAACACTACAAGTTACCAATACGACAGTTTAACAAATGTCAAGAATAGTCCGTGACGATTTTCGCTCCAGCAATCACTCCCAACGGTCACTATGGTGAAGAACTAACTTCCTCTAGCTTCATCATTCTATCTTGGACTATGGTAGCCACTTGTTGGTCTTTATTTTTCTCTTGCACACCACGCGACACCACTATACCAATTTCTGACAAAGGCAAATCGTACCTGGAACCGCTGCTTCATAACACCGCCCTTCGCTACAGTTTGTAGGCAGTATGTAAGGTCTCTCTTGTGGCTACGAAGTAGAATCTCCACACAATTCGGACGAAATCTTGAGCACAGTGACAGGAACTCAAACCGGAACTTAATTTACTATCTGTAAACTTCTGCGCACTCCTGCGCACTGGGATATAAAACAGTCATATCCCGTATACTCGGATGATATCATTGTTAATACACTCGTCCTCGGCTCCGCCTCGGACTCGTGTAATAACAATTATATCATCCTCGTACCGGGATATAACTATAACTTATATCCCTACTGTGCATTTCCGTTATGGTATATTGAGCACAGTAGGGATATAACACTTCTTATTGTTTTACAGTGATTTAATATCATGGACTACTCCAACTTGTTTCAGTACTTTTTATCAATGTGCTATGGTCCCTACTCTAGTTGAAAATTCCAAATTTTTTCGTGTACTTGTTATATTTGTTTTTTGTGAAGAGGGGTCGTAACAGTAAAAACCTTTTTTGCCTACTCAAAGAGTTTGAAAATCTTTGTTTCATTGCAACAGACCAACAGATATGTGCCATTTGTTTACATCACGTCAAAGCAATAGTACGCAATCATCCTTTCTACACTTATTTCATCTTTCTAGGTGATACAAGGAAACCTTACCCAGCAATGGATTCCTCTATTGGTATGATATTTCAACTCAGTACATCATTGCATTTGTAAGTTACAACCGTTTTAGTAAATGCATAACAGGGATTGGCAGCTATTAGCATACAGTCGATTTCAGGTTGCTTGTGAATGCATTTGAACAATTTGCACATGTGATTGTTCAAACACGTGAGCTATCTTCTTTCAACCAAGCTCCTTTTAATAACGCAACTACATTTTTTCCTTCTTTGATTGTTAGACAATAATGCCAGGGGCATACTGAGGTAGTTATTCAACACATTTAAACACTGTACGTAAGCATTCACATGATCATGTTCGAAAATCACATGTGCAAATTGTTCAATTGCGTTCGCAAGCAACCTGAAATCAACAGTATGAGGATGAAACATTGCCAGAGCACACACATGGCTAAGTACAGATCATAAATATTAAATAAGAACTCAAAAAATGTGTCGTTTTTGCAGATCCAGTCACATATATAGCAAATTAATTATTTCAGTGGTAAACCCAGCAGTGTTCAATGGAACCTCCCTTTGGAAAAACGTTAGCCACCTGCCGATAAAACTTATTGTATTTTATCCCATGCCTGTATTACAATGTCTCACCACCTAAATTTGGTCATTTTTACCATTATTTCTTCCTCTCAATGTTTACTGATTGTATAAATGAACTTGCTTACTTAGCTAGGCATAGAGAAAGGAAGGCTAGATACTCTAATAAAGCATTCAGCTTACTCTAATGAAACAGCCAAGGTTGTGATGATAATGAACCAAACACCTGCATTAGTTTAGGCTAACTTTCTGATCTAAATCATAAAATTAACATTAGTAAAACTAAAATAAGCTTATCACTTGGAGTAATAGTTGCTTTAAATAACTTGTAGCAGGAGTGCATTGAATCCTATGCACAAAGGAGCATGTAACTCTGTAAACAGCAAAATAAGTATAACTGGGTAGCTTTTCTGTATTCACAAGTGATGTGAAATTACTTATAAAGTTATCCTTTGACTTGATGGCCACCTATCAATGCCAGCTTGGCTGTCTTCACAGAATACAATGAAGTGGGGGTTCATTCTTCACAACCTTGTTGCACGTAAGGTGATGTAACCAATAATATACACAGTAACACTGAACACTACGTTTAAATTTAGCCAATTGTATTGGTAGTGTACAGAGTTACACGTGCCCCTTGTCCATAGGATTCAATGAGCTCCTGCTTGTAGCAAAGTACCATTTTACCTCCTAGGTTTATGAATGCAGGTGGTTTATTTCAAGTTAGAAACTACTAACCCTGTACCTTCTTGTCTCTACAGATAATTATCTGCTGGTGGTAGACTTTAAGCCTATAAATGCTGATGGGTGATTATTTGCTACCACACTAGGTAGTTACAACAACCGCCTTTTACAAAATCTGGATCTGACATGTATACATAAAATAGGTACAAATGGCCTACATGTATATACATACAACTCCCCTTTATAGCCTATGCCATAGTCATAATATTATTGGGTCTTGGTCACCACACTTTGGTGAAAATGTAAAACCAACTACAAATAGTTTACAATAATCTCATTATATCACATGGAAGATGTAGATATGAGTAGCCAAGAGGGCACACTTTAACACAATCACAACTCTTATGGTGCACAAATTATAAACTCTCATGTATAACAGCCAAAATGACAAGTTACAGCCAAAATGACAAGTTAGTAATGTACCACTAAGGAATGAATTGATTGTGTTATGCTTCTTAATCATAGCCATTGCATTTTTCATCTAGTTTACCAAATTGTATCAATTACTTTTGATTACAACATCTTCCATCATCCAAACAAGCCTATATGCTAACCTGAAATTGAGCTTGTGCTTTCACTGTTAATTGTTCTGCTTGTTCATCAGACAAATTAGCTTGTTCTACTAGTTTAAACCAGTCATTATGCACCCTACACAATGTGGTAACCATAATTACCAGTTTACATTAATACTCACATTTTCCTCTTCTCCATTTCTTCCTTATAGGGTGATGGTATCTCACACAGTGATTCCTGAGAATATGTAATATGCTACATTGGATCATGTGAAATCAAAGTATTCACCTTAGCAGGGGATTTCCCTTGAAATGGTACAGTGATCAATGAGAACATGTCAGCAGGCATCAACTGCCATACCTCTGATACACCTCCCTCATGATCTAGTGATCATAAATACAACAAAATTACTCTAAATCTTCACTTTAAAAAGTTGCTCCACTATGTACGTATATATAAATAGTGCACACAAAACCTACCCTGTCACACCAACTTCTTGGACCACATGACCACTTCAGACCACACACACATGCACGCACGCACGTACACACACACAACTACATATTAGTAAGGTCAGTCATTTAGTCATGCATCATCAAACATTCTGCAATCTCAGAGGCAAGTTCCACACATTAGACCAACAGTTCACAAACTCTTGATTCTATATATACATATATTATGAACTCTCATTTAAACAGTACCATTATAATTCACAAAAGCCGCAAATTGTAAATCCATCACTAATCATACCTCCTAGAGCCCTAAGCATCCCCACTCCCAACACATTGTATGGCAATGACATGTACCCACGAGCACCATGTTTGGATTTGCAATTGTTCATGCCAATACATCATATGGCAATGACCACCCCCCCCTCCCAGTAGTGTATGTACCTCCAACAATGGTAGGTGTGTTCCAATGGTTAGGAGAAGAGTGAAGTCCACACTGTCTCATGTGATCCTCCAGTTGGTGATAGCTAGTATTGTGGGCGCCAAACTTAAGGTGGGAGTTGCCCCCTAAAATCAGTGGATTATGAGTGACACACAAGTGGAACTTGCAATGACAAGATGAACTGGATAGGAGAAGGGGAGACCATAATAAGGTTTATACACATCTGTTCTGTAAAACACAACACCAAAGGTGAACCACAGGCCTGAGAGGGTAAGTGCTTATATTATAAATCAGATACAAATAATATACCATATAGTGGAATATTTTCAAGGGAGAAATATTTCGCGGACGACCATCATTAATGAAATTTCAAGGGGGATCACTTCTTTGGGATCTCTATGCATTTAACAAATAACAATGCCATTTTAACTGAACTGTGTATTTTGAGGGGGTTCATTGCGGATAGCTGCCAATCCACAAAAAATTAAAGAAAAATTTTCCCTTTGGAAAAAAACCGCTATACAGTATAGCATGGTAATAGTAGGACCATACAGAACCTTAAACAACATTTTTACAAGTACATAATGATAATGACACATACCTCCTTGACACACACTCGTATAGCTCACCTGATATGTAATGACTGACACACTGTGACTACAGTAACATTCTCACACTTGTTGATGACTACAGTACTCTGTACTGCCCCCAATACCAGTGTACAATTGATACACCTCTCCAACCTCATACTACTACAGAGATAAGATATGTGACTACATTAATATGACTTAAGGTAAGGATATTCCATTATAGGTAGTGCATAAACAAATGTTCTGAAATTCGAATGTTCGTTTGTTTGGGAACATTCAAATACAAATTCATAACATTCAAATCCTATGTAACGTGCAGCTGAAAATAGTATAGGACACGACACATGCCAGGTATCAAGTTGAATGCTTACTGCGCTATTTTTTACACTTAGTTAACAGCCTGTTGTCTAGTCAGGTGCATGTGAAGCCAAAAACGCTACACACGACTGCTAGTTGTGAGATTGATTACAGTAATAAACTAATACTTTGCTGCTGTTTACACTCACTTTACCATCTATAACAAAGAGTACTTCAACAAGTAAGTGCATAGAATCCTCACAACAATAGGTCTTACTCCTTAGATTCAATAAATTTGATTGTGGGTTTTAAATAATTAACATTAAAATAATCCACAGTTTTTCATTCAAACATTCGAATGCTCAATTCTAGCATTCGTTTATGCACTAATTACAGATACAGAGGATTTACGGTGAAGTACTAGCTAGAGACAATAGTGTATTAAAAACATATTTCAAATTCTAGCTATGAGTGTGCTAGTCAAAAAGAAGGAATAATATACATGGAAGTGTAGTCACAACATTTAAGATTTTGGCAACACAAGTTGTGCTGTCATAATACAATGAATAATGAGATATAAATAGTGCTAGTGATATTACCTTATTGGAGCCATGATGTAAATGTTGCTATGGTAACATGATTGTACTCTGATGTGGGCAAAACACAGTTGATCATCTTGTAGGGCCATCGTCTGATTTGATAAGCTAGCAATCAGCATACACTGATGTCTGTAGTGAAGGAAATATTATAAACCATCATTACTGGTTGATTACCAGTACATATAACACACAAACACTGGAGTTTGGTGTTTGACCCTGATGCACCTATCAACACAAAGAAATGAATATTCACTAGCCTAATAATAATCAGATTGCATGGTATTAGTATTCAAGCTGACAGTATATTGAAATTGAGATATTCCAATAAAGTAGTTACCCTAATAAAACAGTTGGGTGAAGTTTACCAGGTATCAGCTACCACACCCCTTAATTATCTAGCCCCAGTTATAAAGATCAGGTTTCACTGCAGACTACAGAGCACAGTAACCATGCCCCTTATTATCATCTATCACGTGGGATACCTCCACCAGAGGCATACTTGAGATCAGCACTAAGATCAAGATAATTATTCTCATAAAACAGTCACTCTAATATAACAATCATGCCAACAACAAAATACATTGCATGAAAAAAAAACACACCACAACCTGATCCGGAAACCAACCATTCGGGAAAATGTTAAAATAACACTCCACTAGATGGATATTCTACCATATTTCCTCAAAGCTTTTGTTTCTTTCCCAGCACTATTGACCTGGCCTGTAAACAAATAGAGACTTTATTTGAGACTAGACATTTATTTTGGATAGGTTCAAGTAGCACTCAGGGTTTAATCAAATTCAAGTCATGGTAACACAACTATTATTGTAATGGTAAGCATAAAGGGCTTTACAGTGTAACTACATAAACAGTGCAGTCCAGGCCTAAAATGATTGGAGGAAAAAAACAGCTGTAAGATACATACATGTATCTGCATGTGACTCCGACTAGTCACGTCATTATTCATAGCACCTTAATTTCTCAGATGGCTCTACACTTAATGTTCAATTTGAAACAGCAGCAAGGAAAGAATTAAAGCCATTACTAGCCTGGGCCCCTGGCATTTATTTTCCAAATGTGCTGCCCCCCCAAGCAGACAGGAGTTTATTCAAATGCTGTTTTTGTTGTACAACTGGCACAAGTGCGTTTATACAGGCAGAGCACAAGTGCACGCTGTATAACTTTTATTTACCACTAGGTGGGGAGAGTCTCACAAGACAGCTGTACCTCTTATAAAGGCCAGGTTTCTAACATCGATTGTGGGTGACAGAGCCAAATGCTGTGGCTACAGTATCATGGCTCAGCCATCTGAGATATTGAAAGCTAGTACGCTATGGGCTATAGCACTAACCTGCATTTGCTGTTTCATGTAGTGCTCAGCATATGTGATCACTTGATTGCCCGTGATTCTCTCAAGCAAAATAAAAGCAGCTAATAGACGGTTTGAATAAACACAACCTATCTACTAAACAATACTAGTCTAATTCTTACTATTCACACTGGCTAAACTCAAATCTGGTGGCATGACAAAAATTGGTTGCTACAATCGAACGTGATGGTAAGTACTATTTAGAATGTAATAGTTTTATTGAGTTATTGTCGAAGTGGATTACGGTTTAATCTGGCAGATGGCACCAGACTAGTAATGTGTATAGGGAAGTTTATACATATGTAGACTAGAGTTGTGGCCACCGCGTTGGCTTTTTCGATCGCCATTGGCTGCTTGGTAAACATTATATGTATTGGTGACGTTATGGCCCACAATCAACTTTTACATGTCAGGCTATAAAAGAATTCGAGTGATCTGTGAGGTGTCTTTCCACCTATTAGGTGAGGTGTCACAGCGGTTTTGGCTGCCGGCACTTGTGCAAAGCTGCAAAAAAACCACAGCCAGTGCAATATCTGTATATTGTACTGCGGTCAGTGCATTATAACTTATAATTCACTTGTCGCGGTCTGCAAAACTGCAACCAGTGCATCACAAGTTATAATGCACTCGCTGTGGTCTGCAACAGTGCCATATACAAATTATGGCACTGGCGGCACCTTTGAACTGCCCACGCAGAGTGATACATATAAAGAAATACTGTATGTGGCTAATAAATTCCATTACTAGCTTTGCCACAGGTCTGCTTCCTGAGACACAGTTGTGTAGATACAGCATGTAAAAGCCCACACAGTACTCTGATGGTCTTATTAAGCACCTAAACTGTTAACACATTATACATTGAGTGCTTGTTGTATTGTCTGGTGCAAGCATACAGAAGTACATATGAACAATGGTTTAACATATAGGTTTGACAAAGAGCTAGCTAACCAAATTACATGTACATACATAGAGAACAGCACCTGCAGGGAGCTAGTTGAGTATTAGAGATGACACGTCCTTTACCATCAGACTTGTACACAATACTAGAAGAGTCTCGGTCATGACTGCGTAATGATATAATCCCATGAGGACTAATGGTCAAGTGACTCTTCAACCACACCTCAAACAGTGAGGATGAAAACTTGCAAGATATCTAAAACAATAATATAATATAAGTACAATGTGACAAACATGTATTTCACCTACACATTTAAAAGTAACAAATGGACATAAAAAATTATTTGATTTCCAGTTCCACAGCACACAATACATAGTATTTTTTTTACAGCTCACCTTTGAATAGCCTGACTTGGAGACCTGGCTAGGTGTAGTTGCTAAAGATGACACAGAACATACCCCCTGCTTGTCAGCAGAAGATCCACCAATCAACAAGTCCAGAGCAGCCACACCCTCTTCAGTAATTACACTATCACTAGGTCCACCTTCTGTTGATCACAACAAGTGAACAATACTACCAACAGTTCATAATGTATTTTATACAAATATTTTGTCTCTTGTTATTGCATGTACACATGTACGTATGTGCACAAGGAATGAACAGAGGGTCACACACCTCAAGCCTCACAATTGAATGATAACAAAGCCTATCGAGGTTTTGGAATGTGTAATCCTGCAGGCACACACACACACACACACACAAAAGCAAAGCCTTTGACTGCCGCTGGGGCAGTCATGCCCACCCAGTGAACCAGCACTGGGATACCTGCAGGTGTGCTACTCAGGTGGTAGGAGTCAGCGCACACACACACGTACACACGCACACATACACACCACACCCATAAAATTACACTATAACAATTAGTTACTACTAACTTGTAGGGTCTGTTAGTAGTTGTATAATATCAGATAAATGTGAAGTGAGGAATAACAAGTGACTGTGTTCCTCTGTCCACTATAAGAAGGTGATCACAAGTCAACAAATCTAACTACACAATTATACCATCATAGTATTAGAGTATGTTAATAAATATGTACATAATCCTCCTACATTCGTACAAGTACGTATATAATTTCATTATCATGCTACAAAGTTTCTACACTATGTAGAGGCCCGTAACCAATGTGGACAAGGACTATCCACAAATTAAATACTGAGGCTCCATGTTCTAAATATTTCTTCCCAGATGAAGAAAGAATGAGACAAAGTGAGAAGCTGTAGCTGCCAGCATCAAGAATTTATAGTGTCAGTGCTACACATCTGTATCAATGCCAATGATGCCAGGCTTACACCAGAAAGTAAGCTAACAGTAAGGCTACAGTACATCTTGCCAATTCTTATCTGCTCAATGTACCTACAACCTCAGGTGAGACCACAGGTTACCAACTAGTTAGCAATCCCACCCCATGTTTCTATCTTACTGTAATAGCCTCCAAACATCACAGGATTACTCATTTATATTTTCTTCTAATATCATGTCACATACGTAGATAGTTTATCTACCCTACAGGTAAAGCCAAATAACGAAGACCCTAACATAAGTGATATACAACAAGTACCCCTAAAAGTGTCTTACAAAGCTCATGAGATTCTGTAAATGTAAAACGTACTGTGTAATCTACCACTACAAATGTAATTAAGAGATCAGCAAATCCATAGTTGTGGCTAATATCAATATGCCTACCAATGCATGCTGTCTGTATTACAGCAGCTCTTACTATTTTCTTATTTAGTACATGTACTTTTTGCTTGATATTTACCAAACGAAAGAAAATTGCACCATTTTGCAATTACACAGTTATATCTATACCTTTTGAGTAAGGCACTTAGTGGAAATCTGATCAAGTCATGATGGGTTGGCATTAATTCAGCCCTTCTAGGTGTTAATTTGTCCCATTTCACTTGCTCAAAGATCTATATGCTTAGGCTCCTAGGCTAGTGCTAGCTGTGTACACCCTCAAGTGCCCAAATGGTAAAGCAAATAATAACATTAAAGGAAATCAAATACAGATTCTTTAAAATCTGTACTACCATGGCCAAACATTATTAGTAAAACAACCACATCTACCTGTGATCACATAGAATGTCATCCACCCACACAATGGAGGATTTCCTTTACACATGGCATCACCTCACATACTGAAAACTCATATATTCCATTACATGACTGTAGAGCTATTGTGTGGGTGTAGTTAGTGATGTCAGTGTACCCTGTAGCCCAACAACTTACTAACCTCTACTAGACTATCTAAAGTGTGTGCAAGAAAGGTTAACCATAACTTCCAAAGCCATTGAAGCCAGTTAACAAGCTTTGCAGGAAGACAGCAAAACTAACTGCCTTGCATGATGAACCAATACAGTATACACACTTACCAGCCTCAGAAGTAAGCAATACTGTTTACACAATATCGACAAAAAGATAATTTTATAGATATGTGGTATACAAAATAAAATCTATGTGGCAGGAGAAACATTTGTGGTTTGCTTTGAAACCACGAAAAACATAGACTTTCAAAACCTTCCCCGTTTATGGTAATTGATAAATTATTTTACTATGTGTTATTTACAATTTTAAGCTACGTACAGGTGTATAACGCAAAAGTTTTACCACGAATCATCTTGACAGCGAAACTTTCACCAAGCAAAAATTTCCCCATCCTGACGCTAACGACAATCAACAACAACCATGCACACGCATAAGATACATGCACACAAACAACACAATTGTTCTCACTTTTGATTTTCTTTCCAAGTCCGCGGAAGGCCACCTGGTGCATGGTCAGGATAAAAACAATATGTACATACCACTTCAGCCTGATCACTGGAATTGCACATTTTTACATACTTGACAGCAATAACCAGAAAAGTGTTTAGAGCAACACAGAGAAATAACATATGCTGTAATAGCTTCGATTATAAAATGCAAGCTTAATGGTTAATTAAATACGGCATACTGTATTTCTTCACTTAAATAAAAGCCCGGACTTTTATTTTCTTCACAGCATTATTGACCCACCCTGTAAACAAACATATAGGATCTTAATTTGAGACTGGGCCTTTATTCAGGATAAATCCAGGTGACGTCCAGTGTTTAATCACATTCAAGTCATTATTATAACAGTATGCATAGAAAACCTACATATACACAGTTGACTACTAAAACAAGTTGTATATATACTTGTTTTAGTAGTCAACTGTGTATAGTAGGTTTTCTATGCATACTGTTATAATAATGACTTGAATGTGATTAAACACTAGTCAAGGCCTAAAATGATTGGTTTGAAAACAGTTGTATGATACATACTTGTCATGCACATGAACTCACAGACTACTCACATGATTACTCATAGCACCTTCAACTCTCAGATAGCTTTATTTAAAATGTTAATAAGTTTGAAGAAACAACAGCAGCAAGGGAAAGAATTAAAACATTAACAGTAGATTCCATAATAGCCCTGGCCTATATTTAAGACCAGATATTTATTTTCCAAATGTGCTGGAAGCTGCCCAACTTATAATCAAGATAGAAGCTTATTCGAAGTTGCTTTTATACACAGACATCTGTTCTAAAATATTAGGTCCAACAGCGCAGGGAATATGTGAACACCAGGACTGCTATACAACGACATACAGTACAAGTACAATGTTGTTAAGGATACTGGTCATTTACAATGGATGACTTGAGGGAGACGCGTGGAGCATTTTGTATGTAAAGGAACAATACAAACTTCAGTAGCACAACAGATAACCTCTTCCTAGCACTCTCTATAGAACACAATAATAGCAGACAGTAATGATACAAATGATATACAACAATATATATCCACCTTTAGATATTGTACCATCAGCAGCTTTCCTCAATGCTGCAAATTTCTCTTCAGTTTGTCCAACACTTAGTTCTGGTATGGTGCCATAGGTCTCAAAGTAACTACAAAATCAACCATATAGCACATGGATGCTTGCAGGAACAATAATAGTTACAGAACGGTACAGTTACATAAACACCAAGTACTATACAGTAGTTAGGATGATAACAAAGTTAAACACATTAAACGTACAATTAAATGCCTGTATGTTTGGTAGCACTACTGCTTTGCAAAGTCTGTGTGGAATGCATAGAACACCTAAAGTGTGGCCAACACCATATACAATACACAGTCACTAGGATGTGACATGATAACAGACCACTATAATGTGTACGTGTGTATGTAGACAGGATATCCATACAATAACTATTTAGTCCATCATCATAAAGTGATGTGATATGCCTCATCCTCACACAATCAGGTACACACACTCAACATTTTATACTCGTAAAGAAAGAAACTAAGTAATCTCAAAAGAGTTGAAAATAAAATGATATTTAACTATTCAGTCATCATAACATGTCTTTTATTAATAACAAAGAGAATGGTAATTCAAATAGATTTACTTGGAATTAATTTGCATACAGGAACATAGCACATTCAAACTGTGCATACGCTAATTATAGGTTAGAGACAAGGATCTTTATATGGATTTTAAAAACAAGGCAAAGCCAAGGTTTTAAAACAAGAAGATCCAAGGGTGTGGTCTCTTTTATCAAGAGTTCGATACAAATATTATAACTCTTGCTATGGTGATTGGGACATTTTATATGCACCCGCCCATATTGAAGGCACTTTTGGGCTTGGTTATACCTAACCAATACTACCAAGGCGCAAGGATGGTATTGTGAGGTTGGTTATTGGGTGATATTTTTGGCCAGAAAAACCCAAACCTTCATGATCCCTAATATACTGTACTACCATACTGTATGACATCAGTATGCATATGGCAAGTAAGGTAGGAACATCATTTAAAAGAGTTTTGTTTTGATATCAGAAGCATGGCATGTATAGCAAAAATCGTGCACTTTTTCATAAAAGCATGAAACTTTCCACATAAGTAGTACATCTCACGACATAAATTTTTTGATATAGTGCCATTGCAGATTTGACCTTTGGTGACCTTTATGGCCATTTTTTGTTTGGAAATTTGATCCTTTTTTTGTCTTATCTCCCTGAGGCATTAATTAACTTGTTAAAACATAGTGCCAAAATGAAGATCTTGTTGAACAAAACAACTTTGTTTTTATTTGAAGTTAATAGGCAAATTCATTCCGAAGTTATGATCACTTATATTATACCCATAAATTTTGAGATAATTTACCAATCTGCATGGATAATTTATACCCCAAGGGCAAGTAAACTAACAGAATTTTGCGGCTAATAAAAGCAATCAAACTTCAAAATGGAATTACCTATTAAAAACCAAGTTGATTCGTTCAACAAGATCTTTACTTTGGTATCACATTTTAACACATCAATTACTGCCTCAGGGGGCTAAAGACAGAAATTATCAAATTTCTGGGCAAAAATGGCCATAAAGGTCACCAAAGGTCAAAACTGTGATGGTACTATAACAAAAAATGCATGTCATGTGGAAAACTGTTTATGTGGAAAGTTTCATGCTTTTATGAAAAAGTACATGATTTGGCTAATTTTGGGGGCTACACCAGAGGTGTACCAATAATCAAATCAGTTTTGGCTATATCAGGTTTGTCTGTGCATATCAACATCGGATCAACACCATGTGTAAACAAGCAACAGATACAGATATACATAAACATCTATTTAAGGGCACTCGTGCTCTAGTAATACCCTAGTAACACCTGTTTATGTAAGGCCAACTGTTGATTAATGTCACTTTATAACTAAATTAGAGTGCAAATTATCAGAGAAAATGTCTATGCTACCATATCAGAGCTTTTTTGTTATTGGCTTGATAAAGTTAAGGTTATCCGAATGTCGGCTAAAAGTCATATAGGTGCACCTCTAATGGCAAGGTATATTTTCATTGTTGCTACAATAGTGGCTGAATACCATACACAGAAGTGTCCATGCTGCAGTAGTTTGCCATCACTCTACTAAACAACCTGGTTATAGCTAGAACAAAGTACAAAACTACATGGCCATGAAACATGCAATCCACCAAATTATTCTCTTCCAAAGGTTCCTTCAATACAAGTAGTGCATTACAAGTTGACTTGTTTACAACAAGTAGTCACTGGAAAATAAAATTTGCCCAAACTGCAATATGGTACATGTCCTACAACTATAATCAGAAAGAAGGTCATTCCAACAAAAGAATGACAACAGTAAACTATATTTGTGGCTTCCTTTCGAAATGGAAATCATCCGTATTTTTCATAGTGGCTATTATGATTGCAGAGGTGCTTTTCAAACAGTTCTTGATTCGTACTGCTGTGTAACGGGTTGAACTTAGCCGACAGCAAAGCATAATGGATACTTCACTTTTCAGACAATAGTTGATATAGCTGGGGCGTGCAGCGCCATTTCAGATGTGGTATGCATGGGTTCACCAGTCATAATAAAATTATTCACAAAAAGTTAACAAACAATTACACGAAAAAATTTGGAATTTTCAACTAGAGTAGGGATCATAGCACATCGATAAAAAGTACTGAAACAAGTTGGAGTAGTGCATGATATTAAATCACAGTAAAACAATAAGAAGTGTTATATCCCTACTGTGCTCAAGATACCATATCGGAAATGCACAGTAGGGATATAACACTTCTTTCTTATTGTTTTACTGTGATTTAATATCGTGCACTACTCCAGCTTGTTTCAATACTTTTTATCGATGTGCTATGGTCCCTACTCTAGTTGAAAATTCAAAATTTTTTGTGTACTTGTAAAAAAGGAAGTGATTTCGAAAGGTTTTTATTTTCGCATCTAGTAGTTGCCCTAATTGTTACAGGAAAAACAAGTAGCAATCCCATATGTTATATAAGCAATATTAGCTAGCTTCTTGTACAGATCAACAAGATACTATCTGTACTCTGATAGAACAGTCACTTTAAAGGAAATTATAGCTTTTCACTTAGAAATGATTATTAGCAAAGATCAATGCTGAGCAAAGTATATAATAGGTGAAAAACAAAAGAATTGCTGGAAAGAAAAATAGGTGGGGAAAAAGCCAAAAATCAACTCATCTATAGTAGGCCTGTGTCAAATATGCCAGAATAGGCTGGACTGCTATGCCAGCATAATGCTGGTATATTAGGTGGATATTTCAAACTATGGACCTTAATCAATACTCCCTAATAGAGCAGTCAGTAGATAGAGCACTCGTACACAACTCCCTTCTGAAATACTCTAATAGAGTATTCACTAATTAAAATGGTCCAAGATAATTGTAACAAATTTTGCTAACTTATAGTATGTTCACGTTGAGCTGAATCCTCAAAAACATTTAATAACTCATAGATGCAATTACACATGATCTTGAAATTCGGCTCATTTGTAGTACTGCTTGACCCGCTAAAAATATTTCAAAATCTTTTATTCATTCAAATGTTTGACATAATATTTATGGCCAATCAAAATTTTCACAATACATTTCCTATGGGGAAGCCATATAAATACAGTGTCCATTACAGCCCTTTCCCGAACTTGTAATGGAGCCAAACCGTACGTGTCTGTTGTTGACAACTTTGCTGTTACCAATAATCATCTGGTTGGCTGAAATGTTAACTCTGTTGAGAAAAAATCCACTTTTAATTTTTAGCTGTTTTTCAGGATTCAGCTCAACATGAACATACTATAGAGCATAGTGCAAACATAATAGGAACACTGAAAGAGCAAAATTTTGGAAATTCCTGAAAGCATTTTGGGCAAAATTTTGAGCATATTTGACTCAGGCCTAAACTTGTCCTTAAACGTCAACATCAAATACACATCATAAAAAAGATTGCATGACATGCTGTAGTAGAACAGTCAGTAAACCTACTTGATGTAACCATTTTAATATAATAATTGTAATTACCTCATTGCAGTGGAACCTCAGTTATCCGAACCCCTTAGGACCAGGGGTGGTCCACAACAACGTTGAAACCGGGTCACTACTGCTGACCCGGATGACCCACTTACCCGGATAGCAATCCGGGTCAAACCCGGATTTGACCGGATTAATTAAAGCCGAGACGTGTTTCGGCTAGTCTCGAGCGAGCAAACGAGTCTACATTTTGAGCGTTCGATTCGTGTTGAGTAAATATTGCAACTTCAACCTAGCTGTAGGTTGAAGACCAAAAAAAAAAAAAAAAAAAAAAGGTCTTCACCTACTGACAATAGCTACCCCACCATAGATACCCTCAGTTTCGTGCTGCATACTGCACTTACTAGCAAATGGGCGTAGCTGAGCGTATGTTGGTAATGCGATAAGTGGGCGTGGCTCACGAAAGAGCTACGCGAGCTTCGTTTCTCACGTGATCCAATCCGGGTCAGACCCGGATAAATTGTACCCGGAGAAAATGTGACCCGGATGACCCGGAGAAAATGTGACCCGGATGACCCGACCCGGTTTCAACGCTGGTCCATAAGTCTGAAAAGTCCGTATCTTTGAACTGTGTATAAATAACCTTAAAACAGCATATAGAAAAAAAAACCCAATACTTCAACTACCCTAATAGAACAGTCACTACTTCAATAGATCAGTCATTTCCACAGTTTGGCTAACCAAGAATCTGGAGAAGTGAGGTCCGGATAACTGAGGTTCCACTGTACAGTAGTTTAGCAGCACAGCAAAATTTCATTTTGTAAAAGTATTAAACAGTAAATTAAACAATTGTGTAGCGGCGAAGTGCATAATATTATAATTATTATATACATTAACTATGTAGAATTACATTAATGCCAGTGTTTTACATCTGAACATATTGTTGATGATGATTAAATTTCATGTATTGTGTCATTATATAAATGAGTTTATAGCATCCATATGGTAGAACAACAAAAAGCTCTTATAGCATGAATTATGCAATTCAGATAATAATAATAATAATAGGTAGAATTTTGGAGCATAACAAGCAGAATTGCACGTGTTGTAATAAAATTAATTACTTATTGGTACATTCAACACATGCACCAATCAGTCACTGTAATAATATGGTACAACTTTGTGATAATTGAAATTTTAACCCTTAGTTTCCCAGCACCTTTTTTCCATACATTTTTTGTACTTCCTGGTAACATTTTTTTCTGAGTAGATGGAAGTTCTTTCTTTGAACTACTGGTTTTTATTTGGTTAGTAACCTCTAAGCACAGGTTAGAAATAGAAATTTCCTTAAAAGGACCTTGTTTATGCCACAATTTTCTGTTCAAGATCAAGATACTCTAATAGAGCAGTCACAGTATTCAGAGAAGCAGTGTAGCAAACTATGAAGTTGTAAATAAGGATTTTCATGTGTTTTATCAGTGATATATCTATACCAAAACAGCCAAGCTGTGAAAAACGGTGCAGCCACCAAGGTGGTGGCCAAGAAATGGCTGTGATGGTAGGTTAATGGCAAACATTTTAATAATGACTATTTAGGTAAGTTCATCTGCAGTCGTTTTTAAAATTTTTACCATTAACCTACCATCACAGCCATTTCTCGGCTGCCACCTTGGATTTCACATCTTTTTCAACCTAGCTTTTTGGGGGCCACACCCTTTTTTCACAGATTGGCTGCTTTGGTATAGATATCACTTCCTTTTGTATTTGTAATGTGTATACTCAAAAGCTGTGGCCAGCTTTGGAGATTTTTTTACTTGTATTTTTTCTTTACTGCAGAAAGAAAGGAGAGATCAAGAGCGGAACTCTTGTATATAATGCATTTTAAACAAAATACTGTATTATTACGTACATCTACACACACACACACACACACACCGCCACCACCACCACCATGGAGCGCACATTCCATGTGCTAGGTATGTTCTTGCTCTCTGTGTGGATTTGCACTAGAAACTACCCTGCAAGGCCCACAACACCTCTGTCAGCAGAGGCACAAGAATGGCGAATGTCAAGTGACGTCATCAATCAATGCCAAACACACACACCACACATACACACACACATGTACTGCACATTACATACACCAGGCCAGGAACAGCATTGAACAACTGGCAGCACCTAAAGAGCCACCTGTCATTGATTCTTCAACTCATGCAAATTAAAGAAACACACTAAGGGCTTGCAAAACCACAATAGTGCAGAACACAGTACTTTCATGTGGGTACTGACAAGGTTGAACGAAACACTACATAAAGAAGCACTGCATACCAGTCAGGGGGGCAGAGAGGGAAACTGCCCCCCCCACTTTCAACAGTGGAGGGGCAGTGCCCCTCACTTTTTCCAATGCCCAGTTGTGAAAGTAAAGCAACTACTCTAGTCATTAGCCAACTTACTTTGCCTTGATATACTGGGATTTGTACTAGCTAAAGGTTATGCATAAATGGAATACTGTATGAATCAGTACTGGGAATGCAGATCAATATACTCTAATAGAGCAGTCACCTAACTACTCTAATAGAACATTCAGTGGAATCATATGAGTTGGTCCTGCTTTGCAACTAATTCAATTATGTCTTCATTAACACATATATCTATACGTAATCAAGAGCATGAGTCTGTCTGTAATGCCTTCAATTACTGGTGTATCTAATTGTACAGTATCTTAATGATAGTCATTGCCATATTCAAGTACACATGTACCACTGAAAATGCTCTCAGATTCAATCTCAAAATTTTCCTGTGCAGACATGCCCCAGGCTCCCTAGTATTGACATGCTTCACACGCAAAGCACACACACTTTTGAGTACTATTCTCCGCCCCTGATACTAGTTATGCTAGGTGGCAAAAACCAGGCACCACAGGGAGGTATGACTGGATTTCACCTGACACAGGGTGATATAACGATTGTTGTTGTTGACAAAATGATTCCAAAAATAAGTTTTAATTGCCTTTTGATTAGCTGGATAGGGAGAGAGGTATTAATTACTGGGAAAGAACTCCATAATCTGAGATTTTAAAAGCTAATTATAATCACTACATTTAAGTATTGAGGTAATGCCACTCCAAATAAATTTTGCTACGTATCCACCACCCACATCAGTTCTAAATATTCCTTTATTCCACATTCTTTCATTATTTTCCGGTTATTTTTGCATACTGTACAGGCTCATACTAGTGTCAGCTCACATGTCAGCAGTACTATCAAGTTTGCACAAATTCACTTGTGTTCTTTTTGCAACTTTTACAGGGCTACGTAGCCAGGATTTTTTGAAGGGAGGTTCCAACAGCAGTATTGAGTTACCAGAAGCAGGGGTCGGGGGCACAGCCCCCAGCCATTGAGAGACTTTCAATATTTTAATGAATCAAAACTCAGCAAATTGCTATTATTTCAGTATGCAAAAAAGTAAATTAATTACTATAATGCATATAAGTGCCCCTGGAATGAAGCTAGTACTAGATATGTATAGTGGAAACAGACAGCATAATACATAGAGACACTTATAAACATCTGTAAGTGATAGTTATCTCACTGGTATAGGAAGCATGAATCCACTGATACAAATGGAATAACTTACAATCTATAAATATGCATAGCGTGGATTCATTTTGCATGCCCAAGTGGTAAATTAAGCTTGCTAGCTGGAGTTCTATATCTTTAAACACTACACACCAAAGCTATAGCAATATAAGGTCAATAGGTCATGCTCATGCAGTTTTCCATTAATGTTAGAATTTCTGAATAACTCCACTAATGAAGCATGTTCTATTAGAGTATAGGTGACTACTCTATTAGAGTAATTACCTGACTGCTCTATTAGAGTATATCGATCTTTTAAAAGAGGGTTTATATTACCTCTGTAAGGCCACTCCAACTGGTAATTATGTTTCTGATCTACCACCTGCATCCTTTTTTGGAGAATGTGAAATTTCAGAAATTCATGGATAAAATGCCCTCATCAGCTTTTAGATAAATCTGGATTTGAGAAACAAACATTGGGCTGTGCAACAAGTATGCTAAATATAGTAACGCAATTTATACAGTATCAGTGAAAACCTGCAAGAAATGGGAATAGTGTATAGTACGGATCGATATACTCTAATAGAACAGTCAGTAAATCACAAAAATACTCTAATTGAGCAGTCACTTCATTGCTGCTTTGTTGCTGGATTCCGCCCGCCCGCACTTAAAACTGATTTTCAAAGGATCAGAAACATAATTACCAATTGGAGTGGCCTAAATCCTTCCCTGAGAAATGACTGCAAGTTTTATCAGTTGTTGTGTTATACCATACACTATTACTCACTCATTTTGTCCTGCCACACTAGATGGTGTGTTTATAGGGTCCTGCTGTAAATTCAAAAGGGGGGGGGGGGGGGGGGGGACCCCCCTACCCCCTGCTTTATGCAGCTTATTATGGTTGTGCCAGGCAAATAATGGCTTAAAAAGCTGCTAATGGAAATGGACCGCCCGCAAATATGCGTGAGTGACAGAATTTAGTGGGCTTTTTTTTAGTGGCCTTACTACTGGCCTATTATATTTTGCTCAGTTCAGTCACCAATGAAAGGACATAAGCTTAGCCAGCGTACGTAACAATACGTAGATACATCTTTCGTTACCTACATTGGAACTATCATACAGGTGTACCATAGATAATACACTCCATACGTCGCCCGCCATACGTACATGATGATCCAGTAGTGATACATCAAGTTATCGAGAGTCACCACTCAGGTCTTCACTGTCCACATTTGAATCTCGCCCTCGATCTCGCCATTCTAACTGGAAACAATATTTTAAAGTAGTTGCCATGACTACTCCATACTCTAACGGATTCAATTTACTCGAGGAGAAATCTCAGGTGGAATCTAGGGATATAACGAGATAATGCATCAGAGGCTCGATCAGAGGTTACCTTATATAGTAAGTTGTGTGTTGTCTATGTAGTTGTTTGGTTGTGTAGCACACTAGCACAGACCCTAGCACAGATCTTAAAGATGAAAAAGTGAACATGCAGTTGAAACGCAACCGTCAAAAAATAGGTGGGGACTATTCTACGGAACGGAACGATGGACTAAACCACGGAACGGAACACTTTCTCAAATTGAAGCTTGCAACTTACCATTGCTGAAACTTCCCTTATAAGTTAGCAGCGGCATCTCCAGTGGGCGGTTAAACATAAGAAAAAGAACTAACGGATCGATTGTGGGTTTTTGTTGGTTGTCATTAGTAACGAAGTATTATTGTGGGATGAGCTATATCAGTGATGTTCATCCATACGGAAGGGAACTTTATGTGAGCTGTTTTTCTTATTTAGACTTTAGAAAACAGTCTGGGCCGGTCTTTCAAGTCATAAGTCAGTGTATAAATAAAGCAAGCAGGAAGATACTGGTAACAGGAAAGAGCCAGCTGAATTAAAACTTGAAGAATTTTGTGCAGTGTGTGAGGAGCAAATATTTTGGCAGACCGCAAGGAGGGTATATTCTGCAAACATCACTTAATTGGTAGCATGGAGTTATTTATATATTAACAGCTGGTGCAGTGGACTAATGCCGTATTCAATAGTGAGCTGATTTTATCTGTTGCACAATTCAAGGATGTGTCTGACTGCTAGCCTTGAATCAGGCTAAATGCCAAAACTCCAAGATCAGCCAAATCTCTATTATAAGCCGCATGTGAAACCATGCCCATAGCCACCAGGCAAACGTGATTTGGACCAGGATGTGTGTGTAATTTCAATGTATCTAGTCAGACCTGAAATGGAACACTCACATTAATTACATACTACCTAAGAATCCTAGGATTTCTTAAGTGTAACATTTCACATGCTTCACTTCAAACAAAACAGGTTAAATTTGTTCGTCTATTTTCAAGTGATTCCCAGTCCAGCTGGTCCATGAAATTACAATGGGATCACATGTATTTGTTACAGTGCGGGCTGTCCTGTGTTGGATGTACTCTTAGAGTTGAGATTTCAAGGTAGACTCACTGCCAATGTACTGACACTAGTACTGTTGTAGCATGTTTAAGTGGAGGACAAATGAAATAGTAATGCTAGATTATTTATGTATACAAATTTTTCATAATGAAATTGATATCCCATTTTGATTTGTACTTCCACTTTGCAACATATTCAAGAGCAGGAAGCTACCACACTTAATCTCCAACCACTGTCATTAATTAACCAAGATCTCACTAGTCTGTAATTCACCTTACTGTAGTATTGATTCATCTGTATGTTTTCTTTATTTTCCTTTGAAGTTGTACCAAGAGTTCATAATAAGGTGGGGAGTGTCTAACTTGAATGCATTCACCAAACACCCTGCTTAAAGTAACACCTCGGCCTTATTTCAGAACAAAGGCATTACCATCTTCAGCAACTCTAATCAACAGTTTTCTATCCCCCAGTAAAGGTGTTGATTTGATGAAAGGTGAACTTTACACAGGGTGTTTGTACAGGCCATACTGAGAGTTAGACACTCTCCCCCATACAAATCAGTATTACGAACTCTTGGTTGTACAGTATAGGTAAACAAAGATAAGTTTCTCTCCCATATTATTCTAGGATTTCTATTGACAAGGAAAATTCAATTATTTGTATACAGGCTCAAAATTGAGAAAATATAAAGAAAGTGAATTAATATTATACAGTCAGTTTGCTTTTGGATATTTAATGTCTCCAACCACAACAAAAATTCGATGAATCCATGCATCTCATCACTGGTCGTCTGAACATTCTGAAAGTGATACCTCACTCAATCAACCATATATTCTGTTTATTAGACTGAATAGTCATGATTACCTAAACAATCACTTAATTAATGTTTTATAATTATCCTATTCCATTTTCCTGGAGGTTCCACTGATAAAATGCAATTTCAGCAATGATAGCAGCTAGCCAAGCTGCAAGTTGACTCAGAAAGCACTCCATTCTGTAAAATAGACCCCATCTAGAATTCAACTCGGTACTCAGGCTGAGATATCTGACACTGAATAGTTCACTACTCTGTTAATGAATCATTGATGTTCACACAATATAGCCTCCTTGAGGTATCTGAATGTTTGCTCCTCACACACTGCACAAAATTCCTTTAGATTCTACTTAGACTGAGTTGATTCAGCTTGTCACCATACTTGTTTCCTTTGTAGTGTAGCTATACACATACTGATTTATGCCGATTAGAAAGGCTGGGCCTCAGACTGTACATTCTAAAGTCAAGTAAGTAAAAATAACTCACATACTAGTAAAAAAAAGTCATGCATTAAGTTCCCTACTTGATATATCCGAAGATGAAATCACTGAGTCAGCTATTCCCACAATTAGTACTTCGTTACTAATGACAACCAACAAGAACCCACAATCGATCCTTAAATTCGTTTTATCTTTCTTGGGGTGCGTTTGATTACCTGCTGGAAGTGCCACTGATAACTTGTACAGCAATGGTAAGCTGCAAGCTTCAATCTGAGAAAGCATTCCGTTCTGCAGTTTAGTCCATCATTCCGTTCCGTTCCGTTCCGTAGAATAGTCCCCACCCAAAAAATACGCTTTATTACGCGTATTTAGTTGCACAGCTTGTTTTCCCGCAAAGAAACAAGCGCTTCTTCCGGTAGAACACCGTCTGACTACAAGCGCTTGCAGCTGCCAGATGCAACGCTCTTTCCTGTTTAAACTGGGGGTCACGCAACAACAGGTCACTAGTCTCTCCCACAGCAACCAAATTCGACAGGTGCAGTAAGTTAGCAACGAACTACAAAGCACTGAACAAAGTTGGTGAGTAATGACAAGGTGGTTTTGAGGTGTGGGTACAATTTGTTTCAAGCCATATTAGTGTTGCGAATTAATTTGCACAACTAGACAAAAGTCCAAACTTGATAATTATGCTGTAAAAAGTTGTGCACTTTGGCTGCTGTTTACACATACAGTAAGATGACAAATAGCATTTTTGCACACTTTAAATCGACAATTTCTAAAACAGTTATCTGGTGGAGACTTCCTGTGCCAGAATACTGCTGCCACTACTCCGAGTTGACCAGAGATGAAAGTTTGTACCATCAAATTCAGCAATAACTTGAAACTGCTTGGGGTACAGCCATCTTCAAGGACTCCATTCTTACTGTGTCCAGGGTAAATCCCACATAATACTGCTCCTGTCGTGGAGATACACAGAGGCCTGGTCATCCATTACAGTCCTAATCCTGTAATAGTTTCAAAGTACATCAAAGATATAACTGGATGTACCAGCCGTTAGAATGTAGTATCATTAAATGTGAGATAAATTGATCAAAAGAAAAAAATCACACTAAAATCTATTGAGGAATGGATAGCTAGCTACAAAGAGACCTCACAACACCGACCAACTTACCAAGGCCACTTTCATCTATCCAAGTCATTGTTACTTCAGAAGAGCCTTCTAATTCCAAAACGGAGTTATCATGGTATGACATTGCATCTGGTACTATCAGTTTGTTCTGGCAGCTTTTACAAACCAAGGTTACCTGTACAGTACAAACGTCACAAGTACACATGGGTACAATACAGTTTCTTACACTACAGCAGTAATGAAAAAAACTTCCGTGACATTTCCCTCATACATACATACATACACGCTACAAAAGTACATTTTACACCATCAAAATCCAGCAAATACAATTCTCAGTGAATTCAGAGTTTAGAAGACAACAACGCCCATCATACTAAATCAGGGGGTGCTAACAGGAACAAAAATTTGTAAAGCAGAGACTCATAAAAGAGATACCGTATGACAAGAAAAATTGATGAATCTACATTTCAGCAGCTTTGGTAAATTAAATGTCCTCAAAAATCAAGAAATTGTAGATCTAAACATACTTTTAAAGGTATTTATAATTTAAAATTTCCTGCCTTATGGTAATCATCCATTTCAAGTAACTATTATTATTTCCAGCAGTGATTACAAATTTAAAACTTCAAGGAGTTATTTTATTATTATATTATATATACAGTGGAACCTCTCTTAACAAACGCCCCGAATTAAGGACACATAATAGAAAAACCTCCCTAATAAGGACAAAACACTTGGTCCCAACAGGTCTGTTTAATACATTTTTTACCTCTGTTTTAACCTCTGAAAGAGGAAAACCTCTATATTACAGCAAAAAAGTGGCCAAAAATTCTGGGTCTCAAAATGTCCGTAATAGAGAGGTTACACTGTAGTAGCTCCGTGCAATTATGTACTGGTAAAGCACCATTGTGAAACACATTAAAAATGCAACTACAGCTGGTCTAAATAAAGACTGTAAAAAAATTCAGGTTACCGTGGGACAATATTTAAGTCCACATAACATACAGCAATGTTCTAACTTGCCAATATTTGCTGTAAGCAATGGGAAGCTCTTACCATTGGATGTGAAATCACAAGTTGCCGAATCCAGCTGCACTGCAAGAGTCTGACCTAGTAGAAGAGGTCGTAACTGATGATTTATTTTTAATATGTACACCACTGTGTGAAACTAAGATAGCAGTAACGGTTATTATTTTGAAACTACTGTAACGCGAAATTTTTGTGGGATAAAAAGATTGTATGGATTTTGCAGGCATCTTATCTACAAAATTTTATCATAGATAATGTAGGGAGATGTCTTTCCCATAGTTTTATGTACAGGCAATCCTTGTTACGAGTCCAGACTATCTCACTAACTCAACTTTGTTTCTTCATGAATTATCTTGTTAGTTTCCTTATCACTTTTACATTGGGTGAGTGTTATCAAATCATGATGGCATGCAGCCAGTATATTTCAAACTTCATCGTTATGCATGGTTCCACAGGTATAGCACCAATATTTTTGTGGCACTATTTCTAAGCACCAAGACAAGGTATGAGAATTTTTTTTCAGTATTAACTAAATGACTAAATAATAGTTATACGGGCACAATGTGGAGTCTATGAAATTTATAAACCCGAAGGCCCAGGCTGTAGCGCACAAGCGAAGCGAGGGCGCTACTAAGGGCCTGAGAGTTTATAAATTTCATAGACTCCACATTGTGCTCGTATAACTGCTTTAGACTCTATTTCACATTACACTCAGATTACTTACCTCATCCACGGCTGTTTCTGCTGTCGGCTTGGAAAAACCAGCTGGTTTTCTTGCAAAAATACTAGCGCCATGGCAACTATGCGGCCTCACGTGACAAAATAATTGCGCTCATTAAATCACTGCACGTGAACAATGCATAGCAATTGGATAAACCTAGATTTTGAGCATATGTTATATTGTACCTGAAGGCATGAAGTATATTAGAAAACAAGGTGGAGTATATGAGATTTATTACCCACCCAAAACGGCCTAAATAGAGTCTAAAGATTTGTATGAAGATTATATTTGTGTAAACTGAGGCTGATACCGTTGACTACTGAACCCGTAACGAAGATTGTCCATAATGATGTCACTGTTGCGAATATTTACTTGTACTTGATTTTACAGTCCATGTACAAAAGGTGTGGAACAACTGAGACATTTTCACAATTGAGAGATCTATATCTGAACTACAAAAATTTCTTTCAAAAAAGTTACTTTTACATTTTGGCAATCCACAAAAGTTGTTTAACACCTTATGGCACTGTGGTGTATAGTTTATTGTGTATAACAAGATACTATATAACAACCTCTTCTATATTAACGGAGTACAAATTCGTTTCACAAATGTATATAGTTTCATACAGCTACTACACGTGCTCCATACAAACCTTATCACTTTCGTAGACTCAGATTTTGTGCACTCTTTTTCGTTTATCCACAGCAAAGTGAAATCGGGAGCAGTAAAATTCTTGTTCAGTTCTAACACTGAAATACTCCCAGCCCACACGTTTCAAGATTAAATAAACGGCATAATTATCTTCATAAATCATCTCTTCAAGTGTTTTTATTCGAAAATATGCCAGAAATTTACTGGTTGAACGCCATTTCTCTCGTCCGCGTGGCCTGTTGAAAACGCCATTTTGAACTTCTTGTAAATTGCGCATGCAACTAAAATCGCCCGTTTTTTGACGGTTGCGTTTCGACTGCATGCTTGCACGCACACACAATGTAACCATCAAAACGTGTATAGGATTTCTTGTGGTTGAACGTAGTCAGCTGCTGAGATACCTTGTTCTTTAAGATAAGATATAGTGTGACAATGACAGGGTGCTGAGAAGGAGATCCATTTAACAGGAGGCCCTAGTCTCGTCACCTAGACCTTTCCTCAAGTGCGCTTATCGATTTTAGATTATAAACGTGCATTGGAAAGGGTCTGGTGACCATTCCCATCCAGTCTTGTCCAGCCAATCCCCAGAATTTTGGGAACGTTAATTGGTGCTGAATGACTATACAAGAGGTAAAGATTATGCCATTGTGTCACAAAGCCACAAACCTCTGCAAGAACTTGGAAGGGAACTGAGAAACGGTACTCTCTGTCTAGTCTACCTCCTCTACGACACTTACAAAGACTCCCCGCCACTTTCCAAGTAAGTTTACTATAGGCCAGCTATAGCAAAACTTTAGTAGTGAGGTTTGCTAACCCAGTAAAAAAATGTATCGTAATAAGCTACACAAGCACTCCTCAACACTAGAACCAGTGTTTATAGAGTTGTAGCTTCTAAATACCTGCAAACCGTACTTATAGTACAGTCTTTATGTGAGTCAACCTCACACTAATTGCAACAAAAGCAAACTCAACAGATTTTGTTTCCTTATTATGTCCTTAATGACAGAAAAAAAGTCCAAGGAATCCTCATGTGGGAACAGTGTGAAAATCACTGAAATAAAAATCCACTGTTTTATCCCACACTGTTAAAACAAAGGTGTTCAGTTACACCCTGACAAAGGTGTTTATGGAACACCTACACCTTTAAAAGTGTACATATACACCCAGGAGTGTTATATTACGCCTATAATGTTATTGGATTGTAATAGGTGTAGTGAAGCACCTTTGGGGTGTATTAAAGGTGTTATTGTACACTCTATACTGATACATTTGAAATGAATTTCTTTTTATGTAGGAATGAGTCTACACACCATACAGTGATGCTATAGGATTATAAGCTCATGCAGTGTTGCTGATTTAGTTAAGTGCAACAGTGAAGCCCAAACAATGTTACATTGAGCTCAGCATGCAGACGAACAGATCAGCTATACTATATCCACACTCAATCCATCAACGTACTGTAGCTTGCTAGATTGTACATGTCAATAACTGCTTTTACAAGCACTAATAGTGTTTGTACATTCTGTATATTTGATTTTAGTGTGCATTAATAATAATTCAATTCCGTACAATTATAGACATCTAAAATATAAATTGTGCACTGTGCAAAAGGCGGAGTTCACAGATATGAGCATGAATGTACGTGCAGTTGATAAAGTAAATAATTCTGTGTGCCGTACTAATTTGTCAGCCATAGGATTGCAATCCATTATATAAGCATGCATGCCGGGTAATGTCAGTGTTGATACAAGGCTACACATTAAATGCTACTTCATAATCCAACATCTTTTCAATCACTCCAGTCGTCAGCTGGTCATGTAGTAATATCATTAAGAGACTCCATATCATGTTCAAAATGGAAGGCAATTTTCCTTTGTGATGCCGGCGGGTAGCCTTGTGGTCATCATCATACTCTGTGACGTGATTCAAAATGCCAGTTTGTGAGTCCGATTTATACATCAAGCTTAGCTATCAAGATTTTTCATACACTTGATCCGACCTTTAAAATTGCAAGAACTAATGGATGTCAACACATGTTCACTAATGAAAGTTGATTGTGACAAGGCCAATGGACAATTCAAGCGGATACTGAGCTACACTCCCTGCAGTCCTAGGCCCGTGTGTTGGCATTTATATACACGCATACCTTCCAGAACGTCAAAATATACCAAGAAATAAGTGATGACCTGACGATCCAATTGTGGTCCATTGAATTCCCAGCTTTTGAACGGCAGTGCGCACTATATAGCGTGTACCAGGTGCGAGACCAGGTGCACAATATCAGTAATATGGCCACCGAAAGAAGCAGTTGAGACGATAACGTGCGAGCAGCTTTCGATAGTAAAGAAATGTACCAAAATTTAACAGCATCGACGGCGGGAATGTGGAAGACGATTTGTACCCGGCTGCAGCGGCTGTCAGTGCTTGGGCGCCCAGAGTGGGAAAAGGTGAGTAACGGCCTGGCAACTTTTACGTGAATAATACATGATCCATAGCTGTGAAGAAAGAACTGGCGACGATTAGAAGTGTTCACTTCTGAACAGCGTAATGAGACTGGTATCTTCAGTAGAACTTTATACATTCTCGTGACAATGTTAGAGGCCGTTTCCACTGGTTTGACAACTGGCAGGGCAGACAGGAGATAGCTTAGATGCCAAGAACATGCATCATTGTCATCCAAAGTCAGAGGCTTACAATGTGGTGTGCCAGAAGCTGGCTCAAAAGCGGCACCCTGCTAGCGGGTCCTGGATGATAATGGACAGTGGACTTGTGTCAGTATGTTGTTAAGTGTAAAACCTTGATATACTGGTTTATTTTAGAAATTAAGAATTCAGAGGAGGGTGTAGCAAACAAATTGATCAAAGTATCAGTAATGAACCAACTAAAAAACTTGAGAATGGAGTCCACCGACAATGGATTGGAAATTTCTGATGGCTGAGTATGATGACACTATTCAGTCCATGAAGGGTGACTATTAAAAGAGGGTGGCAAAGGAACTGTACAATTCGAAGATAAGTGGATTTAACCCTACTGAACGCCTGGCTTTAATAGTGACTGAATGTCCACTTTTGTCAGAGGTTGTTGATCAAAATTCCCCTCTTTGCACGCAAGTACTTGGGTAAGTGTACCATAATAGTTTGTTATAGTTTGAAAATTATGTTTTCTTTTGGTATATAGATACAGAACAAGTTTAAAGCAACTGTTCCAATTGACGACAATATAAAGGACTTCATTTTTATCAACTGGCCTATGTGGAGAACAAAATTGATGTCAACGTTTTAGTGTAAGACCAGGCCATAATTTAAGAAGCTATTGGGACTTCTTGGTGAATGTAGCTAATGATTTTTGTCCACCCAGATGGTAAGTAACAATCAAGAATACTGAATGTATGTAACAAGGTCTTATTTTTCTCAGATGTTACTGATTGTGTACTTGGAAGCTGATTTGTCATCTGTTACATCCAAGATAGTTTGCAAGGATAGTGTTTTACTTAAGAATTTTGAGGTATGTTTACCTGTAGTGTACATTCACAAAGTTATGTTTGGTTGACATATAAAA